>NC_048318.1:4915755-5009484 GCF_013100865.1 Trachemys scripta elegans
CTACCCCAATTCCGACCCACTAAGGCCGATTTTATCGCTAATCCCCTCGTCGGAGGTGGAGTAAAGAAACCGGTTTAAAGGGCCCTTTAAGTCGAAAGAAAGGGCTTCGTCGTGTGAACGTGTCCAGGCGTAATTCGATTTAACGCTGCTAAAGTCGACCTAAACTCGTAGTGTAGACCAGGCCTAAGTCAAGACTGGATGTCTTATATAAGAACGGCCATACTGGGTCAGACCAAAGGTCCATCTAGCCCAGAATCCTGTCTTCTGAGAGCGGCCAATGCCAGGTGCTTCAGAGGGAATGAACGGAACAGGTAACCATCAAGTGATCCATCCCCTGATCTTTCTGAAAGCAATGCTATAGACCAAAGAGAAGCTGATGCAGAAATTACTGAGTGAGGTTCTTTGGCCTGTGTTATACAGGAGGTCAGTCTAGATGATCACAATGGTCCATTCCAGCATAGGATTTTTAGCTTAGTTAGTGCCTTATCTACTAGGCTACGCTGCCACCAGTTAAAATCATAGTTGTCTTCCAGATTCACGGGAGTTTTGTACAGACTTAACCAGATCATCCTGTAGGACTTTGGCTAGACAAATTCCCAGCTGTATGATTGACAGAGGTAAGAAAAATATCATTGCACAAGACAACAAAAAGATGGACGCCTTCTATTTTCCTGGAGATCCAGTAATGTGCTGCACAAAAGACCACCAGCTGGTGGCTTTTCTGATCACTGCTGCCAATGGTAACTCTGCAGAGAAGGACAGCGGAATTGTGTTAGAATTCTGGCTTTGAACATGTGGTGACTCTCTGAGGATGTGCAATGTTTAGGTAAACGCTGGTTTACCATTTTGGCCTCGTCTCTGAGCCATGCAAGGAGCAGAGTTGGAAAGGTTTATTTTGTTTCTTGTGGAGGCCGGTAGGATTAAAGTTTGTCCCTGTTTAGTTTTTGCTGTTTGTTTGTTTGTTCAGAGCTGGGTGCATTGGAGAGACATTACAATTCAGGGAAACAAAAATAACCTTTTGGAGAGAGTTCCTGAGTCTGAAAACATTTTTTTCATAGCTTTAATAAAAAAGAAAACATATTAGTTAAACTCCAGTGCATGTGTTTTTAATAACTCCATTTAATTAAAGTCCCACCGAACTGTCCTATTAAATCTAAATTAAATCCGTATTTGAGATGTTTCAGACATCACGCAGCCTTTGTGTAAAGTCAGCTGCAGATGTGCGAGAGTCAGACGGAGAAGCTCGGGCCTGCCCAGGCCTGCTTTTGCTGCAGTGGGGCCTGTCTCTGCTCTCGCTTACTGGTGTAACCCCGCTGAGCCAGTTCCACAGCTGGGGTAATCAGTTCAACTACACTGGAGCAGAGGCTGATTTCCACCAGCTGAGAATCTGGCTCATTCATGCTAAGGAAGCTACTGCTGCTTGACCCCAGCAGTGCTGCCAACCTCAGATCGCCAAAGTCAGCCCTTCTCCCCCCCCCCCAAAATCATGAGATTCATTTAAAAATCATATTATTTAAAAATAATAATAAATGTGTGGGTCTATTTATTTCCCTTCTGCTTTATCAGCCTTTAGGGTTCACCCTATGTGACCACGAGGGCTTGAAACTTTTTTTTTTTTAAACGAACGCTGAGATTCTGACTTAATCACAGGACTCCAAGAGCTGCAGCTTTCTGAAAAAAAACCTCCATATATGTTGAGAGTTCTGATCAAACTGAAACTGCAGCATAAATAGGACTAGAATCAGGCCCTACTGCACTGCTTCTCTCTAGCTGAGCTGTATCCAGGAAGTTAAAGGACAGATCACATGTCTGTTCGCAATCAGTCACAGAGAGCTATTTTTGTTAACATTAGGCCTGTCAAGTGATTAAAAAAATTGATCACGATTAATCGCACTGTTAAATATTAATAGAATACCATTTATTTAAATATTGTTAGATGTTTTCTACATTTTTAAATATATTGATTTTAATTACAACACAGAATGCAAAGTGTACACTACTCTATCTTTATTGTTGATTACAAGTATTTGCACTGTAAGAAAACAAAAGAAATAGTGTTTTTCAGTTCACCTAATACAAGTACTATAGTGCAATCGCTTTATCATGAAAGTTGAAGCTTCAAATGTAGAATTATGTACAAAAAAAAACCTGCATACAAAAATAAGACAATGTAAAATTTTACAGCCTGCAAGTCCCCTCAGTCCTACTTCTTGTTCAGCTAATCGCTCAGACCAACAAGTTTGTTTACATTTGCAGGAGATAATGCTGCCCACTTCTTATTTACAATGTCATCTGAAAGTGAGAACAGGCATTGTCATGGCACTTTGTAGCTGGCGTTGCAAGATATTTATATGCTCGATGTGCTAAAGATTCATATGTCCCTTCATGCTTCAGCCACCATTCCAGGGGACACGTGTCCATGCTGATGATGGGTTCTGTTAGATAACGAGCCAAAGCAAGACTGAGGCATGTTCATTTTCATTATCTGACTCAGATGCCACCAGCAGAAGGTTGATTTTCTTCTTTGGTGGTTCAAGTTCTGTAGTTTCCGCATTGGAGTGTTGCTCTTTTAAAGACTTCTGAAAGCAAGCTCCATACCTTATCCCTCTCAGATTTTGGAAGGCACGTCAGATTCTTAAACCTTGGATCGAGTGCTGTAGCTATCTTTAGAAATCTCATATTGGTACCTTCTCTGGGCTTTGTGAAATCCGCAGTGAAAGTGTTCTTAAAATGAACAACATGTGCTGGGTTGTCATCCGAGATTGCTATAACATGAAATATACGGCAAAAAGTGAGTAAAACAGAGCAGGGGACATACAATTTTTCCCAAGGAGTTCAGTCAGAAATTTAATTAATGCATTATTTTTTAATGAGCGTCATTAGCACAGAAGCATGTCCACTGGAATGGTGGCTGAAGCATAAAGGGCCATACGAATGTTTAGCATATCTAGCATGTAAATACCTTGCAAAGCCAGCTACAAAAGTGCCATGCAAATGCCTGTTCTCACTTTCTGGTGACATTGCAAATAAGAAGAGGGCAGCATTATCTCCTGTAAATGTAAACAAACGTATTTGTCTTTGCGATTGGCTGAACAAGAAGTAGGACTGAGTGGACCTGTAGGCTGTGAAGTTTTACATTGTTTTGTTTTTGAGTGCAGTTATGTAACCAAAAAAAATCTACATTTGTAAGTTGCACTTTCACAACAAAGAGATTGCACTACAGTACTTGTATGAAGTGAATTGAAATAAAAGAAATCATATATCATTTTTACAGTGCAAATATTTATAATCAAAAATATACACTTTGATATCAGTTACAACACAGAATACAATATATATGAAAATGTAGAAAAACATCCAAAATATTTAGTAAATTTCAATTGGTATTCTATTGTTTAACAGTGCAATTAAAACTGTGATTAATCGTGATTAATTTTTTTAATCACGATTAATTTTTTTGAGTTAATCATGTGAGTTAACTGCCATTAATCGACAGCCCTAGTTAACATCAGGTGAAATTCACCTGTTTTGAGGGCTTCAGTGGAAGTTAAGTGGTGCCTGGGAAGGTATGAATGTCACCCATCCAGAGCAGGCATAGAAGAATTGGTATGCATCATATTCATAACATATGCCTAGGGAGATTGTGGAATCGCCATCATTGGAGATTTTTAAAAGCAGATCAGACAAATCCCTGCCAGGAGTGGGCTAGAGCCTGTCCTGCCATGAAAGGGGGAGGGATAGCTCAGTGGTTTGAGCATTGGGCTGCTAAACCCAAGGTTATGAGTTCAATTCTTGAGGGGGCCACTTAGGGATCTGGGGCAAAAATCTGTCTGGGGATTGGTCCTGTTTTGAGCAGGGAGTTAAACTAGATGATCTCCTGAGGTCCCTTCCAACCCTGATATTCTATGAGTGCAAGGGACTGGCCTGAAGTCCTTACAATTCTATGATTGCACAACGGCGAGGGGGAAAAGACAGTGGTTTTGTTTCACAAGGCAAACTGCCTCCTACCCAAAGCAACAAGGGAGCTTTAATATCCATCTGGAGCAGACGAGACTTTGGCTTTTCAGGCTGAGTCAACTATGCCAGGATGTAATGGAATCTGAGCACTTCAGACCTGAAGTCACCCCCTCCTGCACTAAACATCTTCATGCCCTGGCAGAGTGAGCATGTCACAATCAGACTGCCATTTACCAAGGATGTCTCTAGTAAGAGCAATGAACCGAGTTCTGTTCCCTTTGCAAAACTCCCATTGCTTTCAATGAGAGCAAGGCTGAGCCCTGTAGGCCTGAAGTTAATGAATGGCTCCCATTGCCTTCAATGGGCTCTGACTCAGGCTCACAGATAGGACTGAATGAAATAAACATGCTGGAGAAACTGGGAGTCAGGAAGAAAAATCACATTTCCTTAGTTGATTGCAAACGGAAAATGCTTTGCTCCATGTTTTGAGCCGTAATCATGTGAAAGGCTGATTTTCAGTCCCTTTCATTCTGCGCTTTTTGCTCCAACACCTTTTCCCAATTTCACGCCTGAGCGCACACTCAGTAGCATTGAATGTGGTATAAGAAGTAGATTTTTCCAAACCGTGACTAAAGAAACCATTTTTTCACGCAGAGACAGAGGATGATATCCTGGTCCCGTTGAAGCCAATAGGGGTGTTTGGCCATTGACTCCAATGGGGCTATGCGCAGAAAGGCTCTGATCCCTTGGAAAAGATCTCAGCGTGCTATCTGCAAAGCACCCCTGCAATGATTTCACAGCTATGTGGATATTCTATAGATAATGCAGACTAATTTATATGTAGGATTGGTGTTCACAGAATGCATTGAGATGTGTGTTTGTGTGTGTGTGACAGAGAGAAAAAGAGATTGATTCCAAAAGTTTAGATGTGTTAGATTTGTAGTTTTGGTTTGGCTCAGCCATGGAAGGAAGAAAGGAAGGAAGGAAATTGTACAGAGTATTTGCACATCGTAGAAGGGTAGTTTTATTGCAGGGCATTAAGAGAGCAGAATGGTATCTGGGTCTCTGTTGGGCCATTGCATTGTTACCATCATCTGGGTTTCCCTGTTGTACCTTTCAGGAGGGACTGTGGGGAATACACTCTCTGAATCTCTGGCGATTTTTCACAATTGCTTTTGTGCATTGTGTTTAATCATGACACCCCCCCCCCATCTCCTGAATCAGTGACTAATCACTTACTTCTTCCCCCTCCAACAGCTGGGGCTTACTTTCATGTTCTGCTCCTAGCAGGATTAATCATAGCCATTCCAGGAGGGCTAGCCTCAGCTCCTTGTTAATTTCATCCCCATTGTGTGCCCAGTGGATCTTCCCTTCCTTCTAAAGACTTAGGAAACACACGGCCACCTTTGACCCTTGTCATGAGATCACTGTGTGGCAGGGAAGGGGCTTTTACAATGTGGGCCTATTGTTTATTCATAGTGTGGAGGACAAGAAGCATTTGGAAAGCAACATCGGACATATCCACTAGGCCCTATAGGAAGAGATATCAATGAGGCTCTATAGGGAGAAAAATAATATTTCTCCTTGTGTTTTAATTGTCAAATCAGCTGCCCTGGACTTTTCCTTGTTGGCTATTCCTCTTTCCCTTATGCCTCTGCCCTTCTTTGTTCCTTTCCCTTTATTTTCCCCCTGGTCTGGTGTCTCTTTCCCACTTTATCTCTTTCTTCCTTTTGCCCTCCCTTACCCAGTTCTAGTCTATGTCCTTGAGCTAAGAAATGGTCATGCAAGTGCTTCTCATCATGTGTTCCCCACAGGAACAGCAAGACTATGAAGAAGCCATCTGCTTTGTGTCACACCTGGCAGGCATGACTTAGATCTCTTCCAGCTTAAGGCTGGCCATCACATTAAATAGATCAAACCAGATTAAAACCATGTTCAAATCATGTTAACTCAAAGCCACTGTGGCCTGGCTCTTCTGAGTTCAAAGGACACTGTTTGCGTTCATGAATTCAAAACAGCCTAAACACAACGCTCTGTCTGTACAATGATTTCTTGACACCCTTTCCCACTTCTCTTTGGCTCTCAAAACTAGAGGTGAGAACACAGATCAGATTCAAACTACTCAGTGGAACTGATCCTGTTAATAATATTTATGTGTACTTCAGTAATGTATAAATGTCCGAGCTGAAATCGGGGCTTCATTGTGCAAGGTGCTGTACAATCCCATAAGAGCGGGTCTTTGCTCCAGAAAGTTTATAAACTAAATAAATAAGACAAAGAAAGGACATTTTACAAATGGGAAACAGAGTGACTTAACCAAGTGAACCCAAATCTCCTAAATCAGGATGGGTAGGAAATGGTTTTCCTCTGTGAATTTTTGAGATTTAAAAAAAAAAAAAAAATCCTGAATTTGGGACAGTCGAAATTTAACATTTTTCGTGAACCGACAAACCAAAAAAAAATTGATTCAGGTCAATTGAGACATTTCATTTCAATAATTTCAAAATGTTTTGTTTTGATTTTGATGATTTTTCTCTTTATTAACCATTTTTAAGTATAAATTTACTAAAATTTCAAAACAAAATGTCATTTTGACTCAAAAAAAACCAAACTATTCCTTTTCAAAAATGCCAAACTGGGACATTTCAACTATCACAACGTTTAAAAAAAAATGTTGTCAGATTTCACTGAAACTAACCCAGTTTTGCAAAGTTTTGGTTTTGATGAAAAAACAGTTTGTCAAATGATTCCTGACCACCTCTACTCCTAAGTCCAGTCCATTCACTTACCAATAAGGCCCTCTTGCCGGGGTAGAAAACTTACGTTGCTTTGGGAACATGTAGGCAGAGAACAAATCACTGAAGCCGTGTTTCAGACATTAAGTACTAGACTGTTTACAACAAAGCGGGAGGGAGTTTAATCAGTTTTACTTGATGAGCACAGTTTTCCTAAAAAAGACATGCATATCCTTATTTTGGGTGTTAAAATGGGCACCTATACGCATGTTTCCTGCAGATAAGTGCTGATATTTTGGGTGCGGCGTGGGATTTAGCCATTATTTAGGTGACCTTATTTGAAAATTGGACCCTTCAATTTGAAGTGCCAATAAAATGTCCTTTAACTTTAGGAAACAAAGGCCCACATATTCAGCTAACGTTCACCAGCGTAATTCCATTGGACTTCAGTCAAGCTACAGTGATGTCTGTGCCCATTGATGTCAGTGGAGTTGCACCAGCTGAGGATCTGTCTCAAAGTTATTTTCAACAACAGGGGTGTAACTGTAGGGCCTGATTCTCCTTTCACTTTCCCTGGTGTGATTCAAGAGTAACTATGTTGTGATCAATGCAGCTACACCAGGGAAAAATCGTTATAAGGAGGAGATAAATCAAGCCTGAGTCATCTAGTTCTAGAAAACGTCTATTGTATTTTTATTTATGGACCTGACATTGAAAAACTCTCCAAATTCAGAGACTGGGCTGCGGAGGTTGCTCCACGAGAAGCATTACCATCTTCTCTTCTGGAAACTGTGTTTCAGTAGAACACATTATCTTCCCAGGTGGACTTAACAGCGCCTCTCTAAGATCCCCCTACATCCTTGTCTGGTTGTGTTACTTGAGGGAATGAGAGTTGGAAGCTTGGTCTTATTTTCACTGTAACTTTTTTTTTTTTTAACAGTGGAAGATAAAAATCATTGCCACGGTGCAGAAAGAGATAACGGATGTCACTTTCACAATAGTACTTGGCTTATGCAAACTCACAGGCAAAAATGTTTGACCCTTGTTCTGCTGTCACACCGTCTTTTGGTGGAGTTATTTTAAATTAACATCGGCATAAACGAGGCACGAATGAGCTCAGAATAAGGCCTTTCTCTCATCAATCAGGAGTTGGATTCTGCTGAACCGTGTTCATTTCATTTACATTGATTGTGATGTATAAATGGGTGTGTGCCATGCTCTTGATTTGAAATCTTAGCCTATATTTCTGGAAGTTGCAAGCTACCAGCATATAGCTAGTTGAGGTAGCAGGACCAAAGGGTGATTACAAATTCCATAAATATAGACGGAGATTTTCAAAAGCATCAGTTCACTTTAGCAAACAAAGGGCCAGATCTTCAGCTGGCGTGCACCATAGACTTCAGTGGCGCTAAAGCAATGTACACCTGTTGAGGAATGGGCCCACTGACTTCAATGAAGCTTCCCTGATATACGCCAGTTAATGATCTGGCCAACTGACTTCGTAATTTTAATGGGTGTCCAGAACCATTAGGGAATTTTAAAACCGTATTTTCTAAGTTTATGACAAAACCAAGGCTTTTTTAGAATGTCAGGCTGGAGTTGCGGGGAGGAATGAATGATTAGAACCTGGGCTCTGTGTTAGAATTATTTAAAAATAAAAATAAAATTGAAAAATGGAGGAAATTTTGAAATTTTTATTCCATTGTTTGTTTTGGTTTGTTCTGACTAGAGCACTGTTTTGATTTTCAACATTTTGTGTGGGATATTTTTAATTTATTTTTTTCTCATTTTAAAAAATGATCATTTATGCATGTGGGTTTTTTTTTTTCAATTGCCTAACATTTTTTAAAGTAAAAATTTTCAGTTCTGGGGGAGGGGATGGGGAGAGGGGAGTGTGACTAGGATGACCAGGCAAAACCAGTACAGAGAAAAAAATGAGGGGGGAAAATAACATTTAAAATGGAAAATGAGAAATGAGAACCAAAGAGAGAAACAAACAAAAAAAATGAAATAAAAATTTCACTGGCAAAAGGAAAATTATAGAAAATTAAGATACTTTCCCAAATATGGTCAAATTTAATTAAAAATATATTCAGCCAGCTTAATGAGGAATCAAACTGGATGAATGCTTCAAACAATGTTGTGCAGGTTTATTACTTGGGGGGGGGGGGCATTGTGTGTGATGTCTCTTCATCTCTTCCTTATTGTATAATTCTGTCCTTGCAATGTTTATTTTTGATTAAGTATTTTATAGAAGAGAAGGAATGTTTTGTTTTCCACATATGCATTTGTCTCTGCCTATGTTCAGTGACTGGTCAATATGCTAATCCTGTATCTAGAATTTGTAACAGCGTATTGAAATACATATATATTTTTTTAAAACAATCCTTTCTCAAGATGAGATCCTGTCTGCCTTATTTCACCCTGCCCCCACCCCCCCAAGCAACCATGTAATGAATGAACTCTATAAAGCCCCTTTGGAATGGGGGTTCTTTCCTCCTGAGTCTAAGGGAAATCCAGACATATCCCTCCTCTCTGTTCTAGTAATGTGATAATCTGAGCCTGGGAGGGAAGGGAAAAAAAACATCAAAGATGAGGGAGTCAGGCCTGGCATACAGAAGCTGGGGGTTCGTTTCAAGGGCTTCAGACAGTGAAATCCCAAAATGAATCTCCAGTTTGAACCGGAGAGGTTAATGTGTCCATTTATAGATCGAATCAGAAGATTAGACATGTTGAAAGGAGAGAGGGTTGGAGCATTGCTTTTGATCACGCTTTGGCACTCCTCAAAAGCCACCATGTGCCCGACACCTGATAAATGCTATTTATAAACCTCGAGGAGAAGTGGGGGCCATAAATCTCCTCTCTTTTCTTTTCTTTTTTAATGGATCTAGAGGAAAATTAAAACCATGCTCTTGATTTTTTAACATGATGCCTCATCTTCCTGTCAAAGCCACTGAAGTGAACTCCAGGGCACTGTCAGTTCTGAAGGCTGCTGCAGGCTCTCATGTTTCTGAGCTGCCAGATGCTCAGGTGAGGGCATGGTGAGAGAGAACCTAGGTAGGGTAGCGAGCTGTTGTGGTCAGATAGAGTTTAATTCGGCAAAGTGCTGAATACAAGTGGGGTGGGGGGAAGAGACAGGAATTTTTTGAAGACAGTTGTCCACAGAAATGTTTATTTAGTCAAAACCCCCATTTTTTTGTTGCACAAAAAATTTCAGCAGCAAATGTTTTACCAGCTCCCATGCTGAGCACTACAGTCTCGTGGCCGCAAAAAAATTAAATTGGGATTTTCAAGGCAGCCTAGTTGAATTAGTTGGCCAAATTCCATTAAAATTCAGTTGAAGTTGACTGCCTAACTCCTTAGAATCAGACCTTGGTTCTTAATCAGGTCATGTGCTTAATGTGAAGCAGGTGAATAGTCCCATTGAATTCAATGGACACTGGAACAGGCCCTGATCCAGGAGTAAATCAGGCATTACAGTTGAAGTCAGTGGAGTTATGTTGGTATAAAACTGATGTGAGAGGGTATTCAACTCCTCTGTGTCTGAAACTGTTTGTGTGTTTGTTAAGTGCACTTGGGAACAAGTGTGTCATTTCCCTAGGAGCAAGTGTGTATATATACACACACAAATGGATGTTGGTAGAAATTCTGTTGATAAATCTGTGATTTCTTGGGAGAAATCACGGCCCCCAACTTGCAAACACTAAGGCACGGGCTTAACTTTACCTTGAAGCCAATGGGGCTAGTGGACAGATGGGTTCACCCAAATGAACGAATATCGCACAAAACTACCTCACCGTTTGTGCTTGGTTGATAGCCACTAACACAACAGAGCTCCAAGACTGGAAAGACTGTTGTGCATGGTGTTTGAGGTGCATTGGCAGAGTGGCATTGGCAATTGGGAGAAGCCCATATGACTCTTCCCTGCCCATCCTTCATGTCTTAACCAGCTGCATTAGCCAACGAGGCATACAGATGATATTTCACCAGAAATATTTTACAAGGGCTAGATCTATCCAATGGATCCCTCCAAAGTGGATCCCTCCAGTGGATCACCTCTTCAGAAAGGCCTTCCCACCATAAGAATGACGCTATTCGATTCTATATAGATTTGTATATGGCGCTCAGAACTGTAGTATCTCAGAACTGTAGCACTTACTAGAAGCGTAGTAAGCAACGTGACTACACATCTGCCATGTGGGAGAAGCATCTGCAGTGAAGGGTTTTGTTTTGGTAGGGTTTTTTATTGTTTGTTTTGTTTTGTTTTTGTAAGTACACCTGTTGCTCTGTGTTTATATTAGCGAGGGCAAAATCAAAGAAACAAGCCAGTGGTTACATTATACGATTTTCTGTCTCAAAACTCTCGGCCAAAGATTGATAATTTGAGGGTTGCTTAGAATGGAGATTTGGATACACAACTATCACTGACCCAATGGAATACAATAATATGTAATATTAAAGAAAAGCAACTATAGACTTGAGACTATGGCTTATTCATCAAAAGACACTTTTTCGAATATACATGTCCCCACATAGACTATTGGTAATGGGCCTTATGAATGCAGACCACTGTTAGCTCATATGTTTCGGGAGTGTCCTGTATGAAGAATTTCTGTATGACATGGGTCAAAGGGCCAATTTGATACAGGATGCTAAGTTGGAGCCTTCCCCCTTAAATTTCATCCTCATATATGCTCCTGACACCTGGAGGTTACCTTGTAACAACACGGCCTGATTCCAATATGCAGCTCTGGTCACTAAAAAATTAATCCTGTAAAAAAAGGCAAAGTCGATCTCCACCAAACATTGATGTGACAATGACTCACCTCAGAGCTAGTGAACGACTGGCAATTCCACAGAAGAGGAATGCCCAAAAAATTCAAGAGAGACAAGGTGCGGGAGGTAATATCTTTTATTGGACCAACTTCTGTTGGTGAGAGAGACAAGCTTTCGACCTGAAGAAGAGCTCTGTGTAGCTTGAAAGCTTGTCTCTTTCACCAACAGAAGTTGGTCCAATAAAAGGCTTTACCTCACCCACGTTGTCTCTGTAATACCCTGGGACCAACATGGTTACAACACTGCATACCAAAAATTCAAAGCAATTTGGATTGGCTTTGTAGAGATCTGTAATTAATGTAGACCCTGAAGACAGACATGTCACTTCCGCTTTCCTCCCTTTATCCTAACCCTCTGTACATACTTTGTGTATGAGGATGAATCTGGCATATTTGTTGTATTTGGAAAAAACAACAACGATTATAAATATTACAAAAAATAGAAAAGAAAAGTGCCTTTCCCTTGTAAGAAAAAGTGGTGACGTTTGTGATGGTCCTTACTTGTGATGGTCTCAGCAATGACACCCTTTCTACACAGTAAACACCCCAAAAGAGAAATTTATATATCTATATATAGAGAGATATATATCCACCCCTAAACCTCTACCACAGTCACAGTAGGGAAATAGGAAAAGTACCAGAGACTCCCAGAAGTTGAACAGGGTCTTCACAATTGCTATAGAATTTACGCAGCAGATAGGGTTTTATACGGCCACCCTTCACCATAGTGAGTGAGAGAGAGAGAAACGTGTGTAAAGATCCAGCATCAATAAGCTGAGTAGGCTGTTAGTACTGCTGTAGTGGATCTCTCTAAAGAAGAGCATCAGGACGAAGCAAAAAGTGAGCAAAGCTATTGAGAGATCAGCCGGCTGCAGTGAAACTCAGTGGCACAGGATGTTGGTGAAGCCAAGATTCCAAAAGGGATTGGATGTTTACATGGATAACTAGACTCTCCATCGCTCCCAGGCACTGATACTGGGTTTATTATCATAGCATCTGAGTACCTCACCACTTTTAACACACACATCCTCACAGCACGTTGGTAGGTTGAACTATTATACCCATTTTACAGATGTAGAACTGAGGCACAAAGGGACTTACCCAAGATCATACAGGGAGTCTGTAGCAAAGCAAGGGCTTGAACTTCAGTCTCCTGGGTGCTAGGCTGTGCCTTAACCTCTCATAATGCTGACACTAACACACACATACATACAGTTTGAAAAGAAGATAAAGCTTCATATCCTTTGCCCTATCAATGAGAAAAATCTATGAACACAATGGACTCAATTCATGCCATTGACTTGAGTGGAGTTCCGCCAAGCATGAATTGGGGCTATTGCTTCTAGCAATTGGCTTCTTTTAGCTAGGTAGGTTTGTCTGACATTGCTGGGGGGAGGGGGTCAAAGGCCACCATGGGTAAATGTGAGCTGGAAGGATGACCTCTCTGTGCAGGGGAGATAAGACTGCTTGGAGGAAGTCTGTGTGCCAGGCTTAACTTATGGAATGACCTGGGAATCCAGGAGCTGTGGGAGTGCCCCAAAGATCTGGGGGAGGGAGAGGCAGATTTCTCTAGCCTGCCCCGGCTGAGTGAGAGGAGGTGAAAGGCGAGGTTGCCGGGCAGAGTCAGTGACCCAGAAGGCCAGGGAAGAAGTAGTAACAGATGTTAAACAGAAGCTCTGTGTTGCAGTGGCCAGCAGGAGTCTGCCCTGAAGGAAATGACCCCGAGTAAGATGCATTGTCACTGTGATTTTTTGACATGGGATGGCAGCTTGCTGATTAGACTAGCTGACCAAGGGCTACAGCAGCTAAAAATACCAGCGCTGCCCTTCCCAGCCGCACAAAGCTGCGAAGCAGGGAGAGAAACCCTCTACCAAACAGGAAGGCAACTCCTCTGCGCTTGAAGGCTCATGCATTGGATTCAGGGAATTCAGACTGTAAGGATCATCATCTCTGGGACCATCGGGATGGGAGCATTACAAATATAACCCCTTCCCTCCAATCACCACAAGCACCAAGGTCTGGCTGGGTGGAAGAACACACAGCACAGCCTCTTCATGATCATTCTTCTGAGCTCTTCTATTGCACTGGTCATCCATACAGCTCAAAGCACTTTACAAAGGGCGGGGGGAGGGGCAATATTGCTACCCCCATTTTAGAGATGTGGAAACTGAGGCACAGAGCAGGGAAGTGACTTGCAGAAGGTCATCCAGGAACTCAACAATAAATAGACTCTAGGGCTCTCTATTTCCAGTGTGATGTCCTATCCACTGGACCACCCTGCTGAAATAACTACAGCAGCTGTTGCTTAACACTGCCCGGCAGTTTAGGGCAGGAAGTGAAGAAAAATGCCATAGCTCCCTGAAACTACGGTGGGGTTTAAGGAAGAGGAATGGAGCAGCCAATACTGGAACGTGATCAGGCCAGGACTAACACTCGTGTTCCTGAAAGAAGTCCCCAAAAGGTGACTCATCTAGCAGGACACTGCCCCATAACTATGGGTTCAATAAGGTTCTGGCAGGAAGACACACACACAATCATCTGCACCACATTCCTACAGCACCTAGGTCATCTTCGGAAGCCTCAAGTCCAAGTACTAACCACAGCTGAATCTTCACAGTTTGCTGCTTAGCTCTTAGTTAGAGTGGAGAGCAAGGATAGGCTAATGGTTATACTCTGGGATGCCTATGTGATCTCGGGCAAAGCATTTAATCTCTCTTTGCCTCCGTTCTCCCCCCTGTAAAAGGAGCATAACAATCCTTCCTTGGTCCATCTTGTCTATTTAAGTTATAAGCTCTTTGAGCCAGAGACTGTCTATAATCATATATGATCCACACCTAGGAAATTGGGGGCCTGCTCTAGTCATTATTGCAATGAAAATAATAAAGAGTAGAGCAGATTTGTGCTGTGTGTAACCCACTGCTCTGTGTGTGTTCCCCACTGTGCCTGATCCACAGAGGATATGAGTCTGTTACCATCCCAGCTGAAAAGCCTTAGATATGGAGCTCAACCTGGAGTAGCTCATGCTTTTAGCCCTGGAAGTCTCTGTTTCAATCCCGAGTGCGTTGGCCAAGACAGTGGCCATCCTGCAAATATCCCCCAAACAGAAACACGGAGCGATATTTTTTCATCTAGAGTCAAATCTTCAGCTCCTTGACCCTCCAGATCCCAGATCGCTTTAGTTCTGTTTCTCCACTGGTGGAAAACCTCACAAACATAAAAGCACAACATCCTCACCACTGGCAGTGAGTCAGCCAACCCGGGAGCCGGGTCACTCTGCTGAGAGCTCTCCCAGTGCATTTTCCATGTGGCTGTGAGAGGTCCAGGAGGGGGAATTGAAACCTCCGAGTTTCACATGAGTGGAACGGCTGAAATGAGAGATTAGATTTAAAAGCAAAGCCAGCCTTCTCCCCCCCCCCGGGTAAGAACCAACCTATGCCAAGTGTCAGCGCTTCCAATGGGATTTCAAAGAGCCAGAGGGAATCTCCTGATCTCCAAAGGGAAGGTCGTGTACTAGCCCTGCAGTGATGTATGAATCCCAGGGGGATAATTAAAGTGAAAGCGGGATGGATTTATGTTATCTAAACTGCTCTTGTTGCTCAGATAATGGGTTGGGGAAGGAGGGGGATGCAGGTTTCAACAGTCTGGGCAACCAGTGTGTTTTTCCAATGCTTCCCCCTGATTAATAACAAAACCCTTGGATGTCCCTGCATTATTGCCAAAGACTTTCCATTTGGTTTGGAACAAGAATGTTGCAAGCGACGATGACAGTGAAAAATAGTTCCCTTCAGAGCTGCCCCCAGGTTCAGGAAAACAGAGTGGCAACTGGCTGTCTGGTTGTTTGGGGCAGGGGGAGCAGGGTGGAAAGTCTCTTCGATAAGAGCTAAAACCGAGCCCTGAGAGCAGCTGAAATCCCAGAGAAACCAATTTAATGTGTGTGGAGAAGCAGAGGCAGGAATGTACCACTGGGATGCCTCCTTGCCCGGCTGTCTGACCAGAAAGCTCATTCATATCTGATTTCCGTTGGTTTGGGATGTTTCAATGGCTGGGGGCTGATGTACGTTAGGACCTTGGTTCCTAAAGGGGCGGGAATACACTCTGGGCAGTGGGCCAGTGAAAAGGCTTAAGTACCAATAAGCTCGGCTAGGCCTTCAAAATAATAGGACCATAGCAATGAATAAGCCTTCTGCCCAGGGCGAATGACACCCCAAAAGAAGCTTTTCTTAGTGTTCCATGTTAAGGGTCAGGTCTTCAGGAGATGGGTTCTGTTTCTGCACACACAATGTAAGTCACATGGCTCACAGTTTCAACAGCGACCACTGAGCTAGGATGCCTACATTTTTGGATGCCTGACGTGACACACCTTAAAGGAGCCTAATTTCCAGAGGGCTGGTGGTTGGGATTTTCTGAAAATAAGGCTCCTTTAATCTGTTTTAGGTCAATCACCTAATAACGGAGGCACCCAACATTACAAACTACTTGAAAATTTGAACCTATGTATCAGTGCCTGTGGATGCTGCTGCAAAAACAGAGGCCTGGTTTGATCTTGAATGCAGGAGAGTAACAGGCATGCAACAACTTTGGGAATGACATTTTCAAACATCAGGAAAATCAGAGCTCTGAGTCTCCACCGAAGCTCTATTCTGCCTGTGTAGTATTGTAGATTGCTGTGTCTCTCTCTCTATCTCTCTCTACCCTGCTATCTATCTGGCTAGGATTTAATATCTCAGTTGTCACCATAGTATAGGGGAAGGGACCATCTTTTTGCCTGTGTTGGGACAGAGACTAGCACCATCCATGACAGGGGTTCCAAGACACAATTCCATACAACTAAATAAGAGTACATGAGCACCTTCAAAAAACCTTAATAATCTCATGCAAATCTGTTTTTCGTCCCCTCCTCTTCCTCCATATGTGAGGAACGGTGGGGAAGGTTACGAGATAGATCGGGGATTGTTTTGATCTTTTCTGACCTCTGTTTCCTTCTGTTATGAATTTCACCTTTGTAGCATACAGTTTCATGGTATACAGGAGACCAAGTGCCATCAAAGCCAGGACAACTGCCACCCTCAGCTCTTAAATGTCTCATCGGATTTTGGGCATGTCCTGTTCAGGTTATAACAAATACTGCAAATACAGCTAACAATCTGCTGCAAAGGTTCATTTTTTTAGTTGCATCCACTGATAGAGTAGCCAGTGTCCTGCTGCTGGAAGTGCAGATGCCCCAGTGGTAGCTGAGTTACGTTCAAGGGACCATCAGGAGAGTCAGGTCTGTCCACTGATGGTGGGTGAATGCCGTCCTGCCGTTCCACCTGTCCTGAAGGGAGGGAGGAGTTGTGGACTACGGAGCTGGGTGCGTGGTTCCCAGCTGGAGGAGACATCCTAGATCTCATTGAGTTAGCATGTTAAAAACAGTAGTATAGTCACGGTAACACTGGCAGC
This sequence comes from Trachemys scripta elegans, assembly GCF_013100865.1. Taxonomy (NCBI): domain Eukaryota; kingdom Metazoa; phylum Chordata; order Testudines; family Emydidae; genus Trachemys; species Trachemys scripta. The sequence continues at coordinate 4,932,722 of NC_048318.1, forward strand.
ATCAATTGATGGCAGGGAGTAGTGGCCTTGACTACAAACCTGCCCACACGCCATGGGGAAGTATTCAGGGTGGCTAGTGTCATTACGCCTACACAAGCTGGGAATCACATCTCCAGAGCCGAGTGTGGACATAGCCTCTGTTTGACGTTATTCAGTCAGTGGAGTACAGAAGGAATTGTAACGGTTCCAGGATTATTGGCAGCCACATATCTGTGAGAGCAGAAAAGAGGGGTGGGGTAGCTGGTAGGGAATTAACTGGACTTCTTTGAACCTCAAGGGAGGTTGATTTCCCGTTCAGATTGATCCCCGAACAAGATGGAAATAAGTTTCTGAAAGGATCTCCCCTGCTGGGTGATGGCAGCCTGTATTCTTGTCCTTACTAGCAAGGCTTTAGCTCCATTCACAAAAAAAGAAGTTTCCTATGACAGAAGGGGGAAATGGTTCTTGGCCTTGCCCATGGCAAGAGACCAAGAGGAGAGGCCACGAGGTGAATGAAGGGGAGGGGAATTCTCATGGAAAGCCTTGGTCCGGCCCCTCTTGATTATTATTTGGCAACGTTTAATGCCCAGCCTCTGAGTGTCAGGTTACCCCAGTGGCTGCGTCAGTGTCAGAATCCCAGGGCTGAGGCATCCAGCCTCGTTATTGCCCCCACTAAAAGATAAGGCTGGCTGGAACACATGAAATTCAATCCTTATCGATCTCAAGATTTTATGCTCCCAGGGAGAGGGTAGCTCAAATGCTGTTTGTGTCAGGGCAAGTAAATCAGCGAGATCTGCATTGTGAGCAAACCCCTGCTTCCGGCTCCTCATGGAGCAACCGGACAAGAACCTACCAGGCACCTTGGGACATGCAGTGAGCATTGCACATAGGAAGCATATTTTTGGTCTCTGCACCATTATTTCATTCATTCAGCTAAGAGGGACTGCATTTTTTCGTCTCATCTCCCCCCCCCTTTTTTTTTTTTTTGAGGTGTGGGTGCAGTCTGGGGGAGTAAGACTAGAGCTGGGATCATGCACAGCTGATTCCTACTCCCAGTTGTGCCGCTGACTTGCAGAGTGTCCTTGACAAAGTCATTTCCCCCCCACTGTGCCTCAGTTTCCCCCTTCGGTGAGGTTTCAGCAAAGCTTAAATAACTGGTCTCCATCACAGCCTGGTGAGATTCAGACACAAGGAGCAACAGAAGCAGAAAGTTCTTACCATTTGGCAGTGGTTACTATCCTACCACAATGGTCCTCTTCCACTTAACAATATATTTCCCTCTGTCTTTCCCTTGTTTCTTAGGGCGCTCCAGGCAACATAGCTTCACCTTGATGGCTCATGAAGGGGGATAACAGAGCTCCGGGAGTTGCATCTCCAAGCACTTTGCTCACTTTAAGGAGTTAAACCTCTCAACCCCCCCGTTGGATAGGTAAATATCATTATCAGCATTTTATCAGCAGAGAAAATAAGATCTAGAGTGAGGATGCAAGTGACACAAAGCTGGGAACAGAACCTAAGCTGCACCACTTCTGTGTTTGAACCATAAAACCATCCATCATCTTTTATCATTGCACCTTCAAGATAGTTACTTTAGGACTTGTCTACACAGGGCAATTGACCAGAATAGCTATTGCGGGAACAAGCTACCCCTGTGGACACTCTATTCCAGAATACAGGTCACTTTTTCCCCAGAATTATCAGTGGCTTCCAAAGTGCAGCAATTATTCCAGAATAAAGTGACAAGATCCTGTGTTGTGGCTTGATTGTATTCTAGGCCCTTGGAACACAGATTCTCTGCCCAGGTCTGGGCTCAGTCCTGCTCCCCGCGAAATCAATGAAATTCAGTTGTCTTTGATTTCAACAGTCAGGACGGGGCTCTCAGAATAGAAGCGATTATGTCATAGCCATCCTGGTTCCTGTCCAACGCAGAAGCTCACATTAGAACTCGCATCCACCCGTGCAAAAATAGGGTCTAATCCTGACATTCTGCCCCTGGAAAAGCTTCCATTGTTCTCAGTGGGTCCGTTGACAGAGTACGAACTACAGGATCACGTTCTGCCCCATCTATAACTGTCTGATTCCTTTCTGGACCTCAAAAATCGGTGCTTGACATTAAGCCCCTTTGATCTAAACAGCTTTAGCAGCATAGTAATGTCAGAGAGAAAGAGGAATTATGTGAGAGCCTTCCTGCTACAAGCGGAAAAATCTGCCTACAGGGCCATTCCAGCGCGACCTAAGAACTGGGACGGTTTAAGAGGATCTCGGCGTTGAACATTCCTCCAGGGAATGTCATGAGCCTGGAACGGGGCTGGGATTGTCATCACATTTTTAACATTTTTAGCAAGTGTCCAAATTTTTTTTTCTGGTGGGAAAATCCTTAGGAAAGGAGGAATGCTTTTTCTCCCCCTTACTGGTTTTTTATTTATCTCGAGAGAAAGCCATGCTATTTCATTTGAAGTGGTCCAATGACCCCTGAGCCTCGTGGAAAAATCCTATGGAATGTCATACAACATGATCACTTATTTATCAGTTTTTGACACTGTCCTAGAGATGATATCCCTACCCTAGCAATCCATGGCATGGCTCCAAAGCACCAGCGAACGGCAATCATTGGATGTTCTGTGGAGTTATTTGAATAGAAGCCTGTAAATCTCTCCGGAATCAGTCCATCTTAGATACTTATCCCGCCTCCCATTAGCACACATCTCAGCACCACTTTTTATTGAAGAAATAAAGTTTTGAATGAAAATTTTCAACCAGTTCCACTCCAAGCTCCTCCACCCCTTGTTGATAGGGGAGGGGCAGGACGTTTCCAGCAAGAGAGGTCTTCAAGTTTGGAACGCCCGCCCTTCCTTGCTTCAGCAGCAGCTATAGCTGCTAACCGTTAGGGTCTGGTTACTTTCCAAGGCATTTCCCGAGGGCATAGGTTGATGGAGGTGAAAGTGAAGGGGGAGACAGGAGAATTTCTTGGTGCATGGTTGAGAGTTTTCCTGGATTTTGATCCTGCACAACGTTCTTAATGGACACTTTTCAGTCACAAGAAACATGCTGAGGCCTCATGCTCAGGACAGGTGTTATGGGTGAATCAAAATACGCCAGGACCACCTTGGGACTGGCTTTAACATTAACATCTGATGGCCACCATCTTGGCTGACACACCAGGGGTTGAATCAGGGACCTTCAGAGCTAAAGCGCACGAGCTACATCTCTCTAAACGGGGCTGTACCAGACTCATAGCCACAGCGGATCAGCCACCTGCAACACACTTATCAGGGAGTCATAACTGCTATGGGGTATCAGGGAGAATAAAGCTTCCGTCCTCCATGCATGGCAGCTGGAGCATACACATCATGGGAGGGAGAAAGCAGCGTGTGGCATACCCAATACTTCCCACTGAGCTGGTGGGTGGGGCCAAGGTGGAGTAGAAATTTGGCTCCACCTCCCCGGTGCTAGAATAAGAAGGGACGTAACAAACACCCAGCAATGGGGTGTAGCAGGTTATGTATCCTGGGGGCTGGAATTATTTCTCTCGAAGTGTTCCTCCTAGGGCAGCGCAGCCAAGAATCAGCCTTTTGCTCAAGGTTGAAGGCTCAGTCTAGCCTCAAATAAATCATTTGAAGCCTAAATCTCCTGACCCTGAGCTGAGCATGTCACTAACTCATCGAGACACCACCCACACAGGAGTCACTTTTCTCTAGTAATCCCGTGTCCTGCCCACAATGAAGCAATTAAATGTCTTGCCCTTTGAGTAACGTATAGGAAATGAGAAGAGAAGGTTGGATATTTTTTTTTCTTCCTTGCAGATCTTTAGAAGTTTTTTGTTGTTGTTGTTCCTATTTTTACTCCCTTTATGTTTTTCCGGTTACAAAATTCCTTCGGCACAAAAAAGAAGCTTGCCTGGAATTTCTTTCATGCCCAGTTCCCAGCCCATGTGCATATTTCCCAATGTGTTTTTAAAAGGTTGCGTTGACTCAGCGGGGACAAGAGCCAGCTCTGGTTTCTATTACCGATGATTAATGCTAGGGCCCGTGTTTAGACTCTCGGAGTTTACTGGTTAGGGACTGAGGGAATTTCGGTACCAGCTCTGATAAAATGTTTCATGGCTAGGGGGTGGCGGAGGAGGGCATGAGGTTGACATTACTGGGACAGGGTTTTGAAGTCAGCTCAACGGGAGGGTGGGAGTGAACCTTGTAGGCAGAGTGTCACAGAAGCAACCACAATGTGGATCACTCTGCGTTCCTGGCTGCTGTCGCTAGTCTGGTTTTATTGGTCTTTAAACACCATTTCTTTGTGTTCAGAAGCAAAATCTTGATGTCTCAGGTTGGCGACATTTGATACAATACGCGGAATGGGGATTAATGACAATAGGAGATTTAAAATAGCAATAAGGAAACAAAACAAAGCAGAACAACTTAAGAACACAAAAGTTTCTTCCTCCCATGTGCTCCTCCACCCTGCCCATGACATGCCAACATTTCCCCGAAGAAGGAACATTTATATTGTACATTCCTCAGAGTAGATGTGAGCATCAATGGCGCAGTAACAAGAATAGACTGTAATAATAATGGGAACATAGGAATTGCCAGATTAGATCAGACCATTTGGTCAGCAAGTCCAGTATCAGCTCACTGAAGGTGTGTCTACATTGCAGCTTGGAGTGTTCCCCCCAGCTTAGGTAGACAGACTTGTGCTAGTGTGATACAAATAGCACCATGTGCAGGCAACCGCCCGGGTAGAAGCCTGCCCGATCCCCTGGCTCAGTACTCAAGTGGCTAGCCTGTGCTACTGACCATGCCACAAGGTCATGCGGCTCCTTTTAGCGAGCTGGCTTGAGCAGAGCTCGAGCAAGTTTGTCTACCCAGACTGCAATGCTCGCTCTTAGCCACAGTGTAACATAGAATCACAGAATCATAGAATATCAGGGTTGGAAGGAACCTCAGGAGGTCATCTAGTCCAACCCCCTGCTCAAAACAGGACCAATCGCCAACTAAACCATCTTCATGTGTAGACATACCATGAGAGTGTCCAGCACAAAACACCTGAAAGAAACATTAGAGTGGACAGTAATGGCATGGCCACAGGGAAAGTTTCTGCCAGACACCTCCCACCCACCCCCACATCAGTTACTCTGGTCAGGAGTTATTTGACAAAATGGCAGTTATACGTTATTGTTGTTTTTTAAATGGGCAACATTGAAATGAAACATTTTGATTGAGCTGAACTGAATTGTTTTTTCAGATTTTTGATTCAGGGAAATCTTCATCCTGATTCAGGATGGGCAATATTTTTGATAACTTCAAAATGTTTGAGGGTTTTGGGAAAGCATTTTCCTCCTGGCTCTAGTAGTTGAGTAATGTCCTAACACAAAGGTTTATTCCCCTTCTGCTCCTTATTCCCTATCTAATGTCTCTGTGGGTTCTATTCTATATAGCTTTTGTGGATGTTTCCAATCTCCATAGAAATGTCTAATCCTCTTTCCAGTCCTGTTAAGCCTTTGGTTTCTTTTTCATCTGGTGGCAGTGTGTTCCACAGGCTAGTAAAATTAGGAAAGTTAGTGGAAAAAAAGTATCTCCTTTTATCTGTTTAAAATTTGCCACCCATCAATATCAATGTAGGTGTGTGGCAATATTGTCCCCTGCATGGCGGAAAGTCACTTAAGAGACATGAAACTCTATACATTGCTTCTGAAGTTCTTCCAAAGTTTCCCTCTGATTGTTCCGTTTGGGGCTGCAGGGGTAAGTCCATATGGAACTGCCGAGGGGAGAGGGGTGTGCATCCCTAAATATGCAGATCTCCTGAGATGAAGGAGAAGTTTCAGGTGGAAATCAGCAGAATGTTTCTAACAGTAATATCTGTTATGCTCAGCAAAGGGGGAAACCCAAATAATGAATCCTTTAAAACTGACCTGTACAAAGCTCTGTAGGAACTGATTCTGCATTGACACCAGGGGTCTACACAGTGATTCTTCTCCATTTCTGAGGTGGCAAACGGATCTTCAGATAGCACAGCCTGGTGTTGGCTTTGGTCTGGGTCTGACTGAGGGAGATAGCAGAGAAGCAGCCAGAGGTCTGGAACAATTCCTCAGTGGCACAGGACCTCTTGATGTGCCGGTCCCTTTTGCTCTCCACAGCCCAGCCCGCAAAAAGCCATGCTTGTCCAGTGCCCCAAAAGCCCTCCTCACCCTGGTCCAAGGACACCTGCAGGGTGGGGGAATGGCCTGGCTCAGGAGTGTGAAATTCATCGTCCTCTGGACAATTCTCAGTCCAGTTACCCACTTTGCAATTAGGCCCACTTGGCAGCCTCAGGAGAGAGAGACCAAGGACTGAACAGACCCTGGAGACGGAACATGGTTGCTCCCTAGTCAGGGTTGGTAAATGTTCTGTAGGGATGTCTGCCCTGCTGCTTCCCATGTCGTGCCTCCTCTATGGCTAAATGGAGCACTCCAGGGCTGTCAATCCCACCTCCTTCCCCAGCGGCCGTGGGACAGCGCTGGGTGGGAATGCCAGCTTGGAAACAGAGGCAGGCCAGCTTATTCTTTATGGAGTCTGTCTTGGGTGTGGCCCTGACTGGCCTTTATGGGAAGCTCTTCTGGTCATAGTGAGGTATGACCTTCTCCCTCATGCCTCGCTACTCTGAGAGGCTCCGATTCTCACGGTATATAGCACTTTCCCTTCCACCAGCGTTTTTCCCCCCAGCCCCACGACCCAGACGTGAGGAGTGTTTTATCTCACTGTCTTAACTCGCGTTCCCCAGGCCTGGCTTTGGAGACGAAGCTGCTTCTCAGCTGCTCCTCACCAAGAAAGCTAATCCCACCCATTTCCTTCTACAGCTCCCCTCGCAGCCCGCGAGCAGCAAGATTTGTGTTCGAGGTTTCCCTAGACAAGCCATGAATCAGTGCGGTTTTTCCAGGCCTGATCAGGATCCACCATTAATCAGCACTTAAAATAGAAGGCTGAGGTTCTGGCTTTTCATTTTTCCAGCAGGGCCCTGGGGGCATCGTAGACCAGCTCGTACTCCTCCTTCTGCATGGCTGGTCCCTTAAAAAGTCACCCAGCCTCCAAGGAATACAGGAGCCAAATGCCTAAGAGAATCTAACTGGGTTAATAAATTTTCCTGGTGTCTTGCTCTATCTGAGCAGGTTATAACGGGATTAGTACTGCAAGGAAATGCCTGGGCTCCCAAAATGCCTACTAAAACAGATGTTTTAGAAACTGCTGCAGCCAAAAAATAAAGTAACCCTTGCAAGTAGTTTAGAGGTGTAATTAACCACTCTGGTCTTGATGCTGAAAATCCTTGAACAGGGGCCTGAACCAAAGCCAACTGAAGTCAATGAGGGCTTGTTTTCCCCGAAGCCTGAGCTTGAGTGACCTACACAGGAGTTACACCTCTGGAATCAGCTGCTAGGAACGAACGCTGGTGCCACACTCACTCATGCGTGAGACTCCTGGGGCACAATCCATGGGACTCAGTGCTGCAGGAAGCTCTATGAATTCTTCCCCAGTGAATTGTGGGAGAACCTGTCCATCCTGTCTGGGTTCCTGGGGGGGAATTGCAGGAAGGCCCTGGAGGACTAGCAACAGGTAAGTAGTGCTAGCCTGCGTCCACACAGAGTGGGGTGTGAGCAACTGATGAGTTATGCTGACTCAAGCATTAGCCTGTACCCCATGCCGGGCCAGCCAGTTCAAGTTAAATGCACCACCTCATGCGAGTGAAGGGTTTTGTGTGTGGACAGCCTCGAGTTCGGGCCAACACCTGGGTTATAACTCGCGTTAACTTTGCAGGGAAGACAAACCCTGGGAGGCAAGTATACCGCGTTCCTGTATAAGGGAAAGTGGAAGCAATGCAGCGGCTCAGTTACGCTCAAGCACTAGATCACACCCTCTGTACTGAGTATTGGCAGGTCTCAAGCCTCTTAAAAGCACAGGGTAATAAGGGGATGGGGCATGGAGGGAAATGGGTGTGTCTGAGGTCACATGGGCTTAAGGCTCCACCCCCATCATGCTAGTGAGGTGCTCAGCTATGTGGCTGCACTCCAGCGTCTGATGCGGGTGGGATCGGGGTCCCCAGTGCACATAGGTCCAGGTCCTGCAGCAGGTTCATACTGCGCCCTTCCAGCTCACAGCCGTCACGTCTGTTTTGAGACGCAGCCCACATTCCCCGTGAGTTCTGCTACCTTTTGTGCACTGTCATCCCGAGGCCACATCCCAGGCACATCTCCCGACTAAGCCTTGCCTGCCACCATCCACCAAGGAGGCACAGAACATGTGGGGCCTTGTTTCTCCTTGCCTTGCAGCTGGTCATCATCAACACCCGTGCAAAGAAGGTGCAAAGCCATATTGCAACAGCAGCCGTTCACACGGGCATTGCATGGGCAGAAACGGCAGCACTCGGATGGGGGAGGGGCAGGAGGCTGCCAGTGCCACTTTACAATGTGACCACTAGGTAATGCTGAAGAGAAGGACTGGCTCATTGGGACCTCAAGCCCTGGTGCTCGCCCTTAACAGCCACACAGGGCCCGAGCCCCAGCTGGCGTAAATGAATGCAGAGCTATTGACTTACAGGTAGGAAAGAACCCAGCAGTTAAGGCTGGGCTAAGGAGACCTGGGTTCAACTCCTGGTCTAGCCACAATCTTCCTGTGTGACCTTGGTTAGGTTACTTAAAGTAGGTCCACACTGCAATTAAACACCCAGGGCCAGCCTGTGTCAGCTGACTTGGGATCGCAGGACTGTTTAATTGTGTAGATTTTCAGGCTCAGGCTGGAGCCTGGGCTCTGGGACCCTCCCCTTGCCCGCAGTCCCAGAGCCCGGGCGCAAGCCTGAACATCTGCACCGCAGTTACACGTATGGGCAACCTCACTAGACGATGGCCCATGCTGCACCCACTCACCCTCTCCAAATGCGATGCTTAAGCCTCTCCATGAGTCACCCCTTTGCTCACATGCGGGGCTGTTCAGATTGGCTGGGACCTTCCCTTTTGCTAAGAAAGGCATTGCTGTGCATTTGCCCAACGCTCTCCTTTAAAAGGGCGGGAGCTGAACATCCTGCAGTCACTGCCGGGGGGGGGGGGGGGGGGGAAACTTTGGGTTGCCGCTTGAATAACGTAATGAATGGGTCCCCTCTACACCAGCGGGGGTGGGGAGAGGGTGGTGAAGGGAGCTCTGACATTTCCATTCAGCTCAGGGATCAAGTGCTGTGGCGGGGGGACAGATCCAAGCTGGGAAGGAGCCCAGCAGCAAGCTAATAATTTTTCCATGGGTTATTTTTGGCAGCCCTGGCTCCGCTGGCAGAAGGGACCTCCCATGATGCCTGGCAGAGCTCTGGGAAGATCAGGAGAGGGTGAAGGGGTGGCGCTTTAGTTAACATTTTAAATACTATGATTGTTTTTTTGTAATGTGGGGGGTGTAATTGGCTCCACTCCCGGCCTTATTTAAAGAAAGAAAGAAGCAAAGACTGGGCTTACATGAAAAGGGGAGCAGGAGGCTAGTTGGGTTGTGGGTACCAAGCAGAGGGAGGGCGCATAGTTGGATCAGGGAGCCCCAGCCAGTCGTAAGGGTGGGTGAGATGGGCAACCGCCCAAGGCACTGTGGTTTGGGGGGTGCTGACAGGGTGTTTAATTTGTGCACCTCTAGACCTGGCAGTTCATAGCCTCAGCACCTCTGGGCTCCCTGCCAGCAGCCACTGCTCTCTGGCCACCCAGCTCTATCCACTAGACCCAACCTGCATCTCAACCATTTGCCTCCTTCTCATCCCTTGGAGCACCTCAGCAACCGCTGAAGTTGAGCTAAGGGTGTTGTCACCTCACAGGATCAAACCCTAGAAGAGGCCATGGAAAAGTTGAACCCCCAAAGGTATATTATGGGGTTTTATGTATGTGGGAGCAGCACAACTCCTCATCCTGTTTTACAGTAAATCAGATGTCTCATCCAAAGCCCATTGAAGGTAATGGGAATCTTTCCGTGAATGTCGGACCTGGCACTATTTCGTGGAGAGATGCATCCACAGAGGATGATCAGCGAGGATCTGTTTGTCTTGGCAGCTATGAATGTAGCCAGCTGCAAAGACAGCTTAAGCCACAGGAAGTGGATTTATTCAGCAGATGCAGTTGAGTTCTACATGCAAATCTGTAGCCCAGGCACATGACCTGAAATGTGAAGTCATCAATTTTCAGATGGCCTCTTTCTCTGAACAAGAAAAACAAGGCAGGGATCCACCCTGGAAACAACTTTTTGAGGAGGTAGAAACTTTTTGAATAGTGTTCCTCTGCTGAAAAATGGTATTTTTCAGACATGATTTTGGAGGGGCCAGGAAAAATGTGCTATTTCTAGTTAAATATTGATGGAAAATATTATCAAAATGCCATTGAAATGGTTGTGGAAATCTTTCACCCACCAAACAGTGGTATTTCAGTAAATGAAACAGGTCATTAACATTTGCAGCAATGTTTCTGATAACATTTCTGCTAAAGAATTGGTGAAAAGTTTTGGGGAAAAAAATTGAAACTGATTCCATTTCCAATCCTTCACACTGAAACCAGTTTTGAAATTTAAATTTTTTCCCCTCGAATCTAATTTTCCAGTTTTCACCCGTCTCTGTTCAAAAGTATCTTTCCGGCCTCAGAAACTGGCTGCCATTTGGAGTCAATGGGAGAGTGGTCCATGAATGAATGGGCGATTGGCTGAAAATTATATACACCTTTCAGGATTGGGGGAAATGTCAGTGATCAAAATCTTTTCCTACCTCACTTTCACAGGTAAAGTTAAAACAAATCTAATCTGTCTGTCTAGTTACTGTAGCTAATCTCTCTCTCGCTCGCTCATTTCAATCTAATCTAAACTATCTAGGCATTTATATCTCACAGAACATGACATCATTCATAACTTCCTCCTTTCAGATGCTTATAAACTTTCTATGGGCTCAATCATGCTTTGACTTTTGCACCCATGTAGGGAAATAAGGGGGGTTAGAACTATTCTTCCGTCCTCTGTTTTGGCTCCCTGCACTGCAGAGCACGCAGGCACGTGCCAGCGGTTTGTCCGGGCATTGATGGCCTTTTGGAAGGAGAAATGGAGAGATTTTTTTCTTGGAGAGGGTCAAAAAATGTTTTGTTTTTTCCCCATTGAAAATTTCAAGTAGAAATTCAAGCGCCAACACATTTTGGCCCAAACCCTAAAATATTTCATTTTCAGCCAAAATATTTTGATTGGGGAGGGATGTTTTATTAAATGAAAAATCAAAATTATCTGCAGAAAGCAGAGACACCTTTTGTGAACAATTCCGCTCCGTCGAAAACCGCATCTGCAGAAAGAACTCTTTGGATAGGAAAGTTTCAACCGGCGCTAACTTTTCCCTTTTCAGACTGTTTTTGCCCACCAAGAACCCCTCAGATGAACAAGAAAACTATCAGACTTGGTATGTGACTAAGACCCCAATTCAGAAACGCACTTAAGCATGTGCCATTGGGTATGTGTACACTGCAGAGTGTAATCCTGGCTGGGCTCCGTCCATCCAAAGCTGTGCTTGCTAAGCCCGTCCATGAACATACTCACTGTAGAGCTCCCCTCCTCATACTGGTGTAGCCATGTCCGCCATGGTACTGCACGGACGTGCTTGGGGGTAGGATTTCTGGGGGTATATCCCAGGGTTCACAGCACCTCGCTGGGCTGCTCTAGGAGCTAGTTCTGGAAGAACGTGTCTGTCATCCCCAGGCCCCTGTGTGGAACTGTTCTGAGCCTGCCAACACCGCCAGCTGATGGGTTGCCAGCTCTGCGTGCTCCTTGCCTTTGTCTGTTCCAGCCAGAGCCGCGCTATGGATCCAACACCAGTGGAACCGCTTTTCCTGCTCGCGGCTGCATTGTTATTGCAGGATCTACAAGGTCTGCGAAACGGGGGTGGACATTTGAGCAGCAGTTTCTGTCCTTTGGAGGGCGAGGGCAGCAGGCTACGGGGGCAGTCGAAGGGGCTTCATTAGGTGCCCTCCACAGGAGGTTTCATTACTTTGTAGGACTATGTCCAGAGTGTTTGCTGGTTGGGATTGGGGCACGTGTGTAGAGCAGCTAGTGCTGGCGAGGGAAACTCACAGAGCATCTGCTGTCACTGTGCCCAACTCTGCCCAGTGCGATGGTCCAGCAGGTTCCCTACCTCTAAAAGTCAGCCCCTGAAAATAAAAATATTCTGCTTTACCATCCAATCTCAGGCTTCTGCTCACTTCACCCCCTACGCACATGTAGGCCTGGTCTAGTAAATTAAATAACACATACAAACCATTCCCACCGACTTCAGCCAGACCTCCTGTCTGCTTCCCTCACTAGCTTTCATAGAGGGAGAGAGGGAAAGACAAGTGGTGGGAAAGTTATTTTCCAGGACACCCAGCTGGCTGAGGCAGCATCTTCAGGCTTGAAATGAGACTTGGATGGGAAGGGGAAAAAAAGACTAGGATGGCTGTGAATTAGCTTAGCCAAGCAACAGTAGGACATAGTTTGTGGTGGAAACGTCCTAGAGCTATTTACTATAGGAATCTGGTTTGGTTTAGACAGCCCCGCTGCTGGGCTCCGCTCTTGGAAGCTCACAGTACCCTCCCCAGACGGTCTTTCATTTGCTATCCCTGTCCTGCGAGGGGGCTTTGCTGAACTGAGGTGCTGCCAGCTTCTTTTGAGGCCTGGCACGTTAGCTAGTTGCTCTACCCAGCCCCTGAGCCGTATCATTTTTCTCAGGGACAGTCCCATACCCCATTTGGCAGTGGTTTGGAGCCTGAAGGCGAGTCTGGAAACTTGGCAGCATTTGCCCACAGTGATCTGGAGACGCTGAGCCAGATTTTCAGTTACTTCTGGGGCCCTCTGCCCAACCTGGACAGAGCCCCTTAGGGGCTATACATCCACAGGGGATAGCTAGAGCATGGTGCTTGCTGGCTATGCCCATGCCACCCCACCTCCGGCCTGCCTCCTGTGCTTGGGCTTTGAGAAGGAGCCAGAGGGGCCAGCGCTGCATCTGCTGGGAATTTCTCAGCATTGGAAATATCCCCAGCATGGATTTAGGAATGTGTCTCTTCCCTTTGCACCGCTCAGCAATGCAAATGGAGATTGGTGCAGAGGATTCTGGACTAGTTGCAGGACTAGAGGTCTAGAGCAGAAGCTTTCTCAGCCACCCATGGAAGGGGGGAGATGTTGGCTCTTTCACAAAGAGATCTTTCCTCCCAAATGTTTGTCAACCATTTGAGCTAAATAAGCATCAACTAAACTGAAGAAGTGTCTTAAATATGCCTTCCCTTGGAACTGCTCAAGCTTCATGTCAACTAATCTCTGCCAAAATGTCTGGAATACTGTTATCCCGTTTCTCCTTAGGTGCCCCACAGTTTGTTTGCTCCATTGATGTTTTACACTAAGCATGTAAGCTCTTCGGGACAGGGACTGGCCATCACTATGTGTTGCACTTATAGGTTGAAACCTGGTTGGTGCCCCATTGTGCTATGTGCTACTGTAGTCGGAGTAATTAATAATAATAAATAAGCAGAATAATGTGATGGCAGAATCTTACTAGTTTGAACATGTCAAAATGAAACCTTCAACTTTCAAAAGTTTCCATCAGGAACAATTTGCTGAATTCAACTCAAATTCATGAATAGTTTTGGTCAACCAGGAACTGTATTTTTTTGGTGAGTAAATTATGAGTCCAGACAATTTCTGCCAACTCTAGTTCCACTACACATTGACAACAGCACACTGAGGGTAGCTTAGGCCTTGTCCACACATGCACGAGTTTTGGCTTTAAAACTGATGCAAACCTCAGTGTGGACACATATCTCATTTTACACCTGGCTTATATCGGTTTCACCTGTGTGGGCAAATGGGTTCGCATCATAAATTATTGATTAAATCAGTTTAGTTTGCTGGCTCAACTTCCTTGTGTAGACAGGGCCTCAACCCTGTCACTGATGATCGGAGTTTGGAATGCTTCAGGGATCAACATTTCCAAATCCAGACAGAAACCTTCTTTATTCTGTTTCTGGGCTTCGTTTTCATATTCATTTGACCATCGACTGATTGTACTTCCAGGAAGTCTGCTATAGACATGCAGGGTTGCACTGTAGCACATTTCCTGCATGTTCTGTCTGTAGGGTGGACAGCCCTTAATTACACCTTTTTGGCCTGTAGAGAAAGATTGCAAACTTTTTCTTTCTGGTGGGTGACCAAGGGGCTGGAACTGGCCTCCTGGGTTCCATTCTTGACCTGGCTGCTGACCCCACAGCTTGACAGTGGGCAAATCCTTCCCAGTCTGTCTGTCTCTCCCAGTGGTCGCCATTTGTTTGTTGTCTTATATTCAGATTGTAAGATGCATGGGGCAGGGACCATCTTTTTGCCCTGTATTTGTACAGCTCCTAGCACAATGGGGTCCTGGCCATGACTGAGGCTCTTCTGGTATGTTTGCACAGCCTGCGGCAGCAAACCACCAAGCCTGGAGTGCGGGACTCATGCTACCACGCTAGCAATAGCTGTGTAGACATTGCCACTTGCACTGGAGCTCAGGCGCTGAAGTGTAGGGGAGGGCGACCAAATAGCAAGTGTGAAAATCGGGATACTTTTTTTCGGGGCGGGGGGGAGGTAGGTGCATATATAAAACAAAGCCCCTAATATTGGGATGGTCCCAATAATATCAGGATGTCTGCTCACCCTAGTCTAGGGCCGGGGGTGGGTTTCAGAGCCCGAGCTCCTGTCCAAGCCACAACTTAAAAGCGAGGTCTACACGGCTATTTTTAGTGCTGTAGCATGAGCCCAAGTCTGTCGACCTGGGCTTGGAGGCATGTTGCTGCGGGTTGCCAGGATGTACCCATTTCCCGTACCATAATAATGATAGGTAATAATAATAATAATTTATTATTATTACCTTTAGGATTAGGTGCCCCCCTCCTAATGAGATGTGGGTGATCAACTCTCTTAGGCTCTTTTGAAAATCTTTGTCTTAATTTCTCTTTGCCTCAGATGAATCATTAATAATTATTATTTCATATTTATATTACTGTAGTCCCCAAGTACTATAAAAACACATACCAAGGTATGGTCCCAACCCCAAAAAAATGTACCAACAAAGAGACCATCTTACAAGTTAAGACAAGATTTTACTATCTGCGAAAATAGGTGTGGATAGGGCAGGTTGCAGTTTAAATATTTGCAGAAAGAAAATTGAAAGTAGCAACTTCTTTTTCCTTCCATTTGAAAATGTTCAGGGCTTGTTTTTCCCCCATCATCAATCAAGAAGAAATGAAAATGTTCAGTTAGGTTCATTTTTTTAAAAAAATCTGTCTCGATTGTTTTGACCCAATTTAAATTTGGGGCAGGAAAAAGTTCAGTTTGGTCAAAACACCATTTTTCATTAAAAAAAAAAAATTGTTTGATGGAAAAGTTTCAACCAGCTGTAAGTGTGGGCAGTATTTCTCCACCTCAAAGGGGTGTTCTGTGGCTTAATTAGGTTTGCAAGTTGCTTCAGATCCTTGGATGAAAGTTGCAACATAAATTCATCAATACGCGCGCGCGCACACACACACACACATATATATGATACTTACATAAAATATATCTATCTACTATACAATCAGAGACAGGGCGGATGAGATCATATCTTTTAATAAAAGCTATTACCGCATCCACCTGTCTCTCTAATATCCTGGGACTGACACAGCTACAACTACACTGAATATTATAAAATCATGCATTTAGCTCCTGAATATATCCTTCCTTTCTACAAATTTCTTCCCATCTGGCAGTGAAGTAAAAGGCAATAAACTACCAGAGAATGTCGATTTCTGCTTAGCCTCATGTTTGACTCCAGTATATTATACCTCCAGCTATCTGGCTAATCCTCTGTCCTCTGGCGTCTGTAAGATAATCATGGGAAGGAGTGGGAGAAGACAGAGGTCCTGGTGATGAACCCAGAAGGTTGTGAATCTTCTTGTCTGCTACATGCAAACAATCATTATCCAGGGAGCATGAACATTGCTGAAAGGGCTTCTGTTGGTAGGTAATTTACTGTCCAGTAGCAATGCAGATGCCCTGAGCAAAGGGTGGTGTAGAATCCTCCAGACAAACACGGCACATCTGACCCTACTTAACTGCAAGCCCAGAGAAGACCAAGGCCAGGTATTTTATAGAAATTGGGAACCTGCTGGACATGAAGGGAAATCCTAGAGAAAGGTCATCTCCAGGTTAGGAGACATACACAGGATATTAGTCAATCACACCTTTGGGGTCTTTGAGGAATAAACTGCACTGGGGCTTTTCGAACACTTGTAGCTCATAGGAAAAGGCTTGATGTCTAGTTGGCAGCCCGTATCAAGCGGAGTGCCCCAGGGGTAGGTTCTGAGGCCGGTTTTGTTCAACAATGATCTGGATGATGGGATGGATTGTACCTTTAGCAAGCTCACAGATGACACTAAGCTGGGGTGAGTGATAGATACGCTGGAGGGTAGGGATAGGGGCCAGAGTGACCTACACAAATTGGAGGACTGGGTCAAAAGAAATCTGATGACGTTCAACAAGGACAAGTGCTGAGTCCTGCACTTAAGATGGAAGAATCTCATGCACTGCTACAGGCTGGGGACCGACTGGCTAAGCGACAGTTCTGCAGAAAAGGACCTGGAGATTATAGTGGATGGGAAGCTGGATATGAGTCAACATTGTGCCTTTGTTGCCAAGAAGGCTAACGGCATATTGGGCTGCATTAGTAGGAGTATTGCCAGCAGATCGAGAAAGTGATTATTCCCCGCTATTTGGCACTGGTGAAGCCACATCTGAAGAACTACGTCCAGTTTTGGGCCCTTCCCCCCCACTACAGAAAGGATTTGGACATATTGGAAAGAGTCCAGCTGAGGGCAACAAAAATAATTAGGGGGCTGGGGCACATGGCTTATGAGGAGAAGCTGAGGGAACTGGGCTTATTTAGTCTGCAGAAGAGAAGAGTGAGGGGGGATTTGATAGCAGCCTTCAACTACTTCACTTTACTGTAGCCCAGGCCCTGGGTTCCAAAGAGGATGGAGCTCAGCTGTTCTCAGTGGTGGCAGATGACAGAACAAGGAGCAATGGTCTCAAGTTGCAGTGGGAGAGGTCTAGGTTGGATATTAGGAAATACTATTTCATTAGGAGGGTGGTGAAGTACTGGAATGGGTTACCTAGGGAAGTGGTGGAATCTCCATCCTTAGAGGTTTTTAAGGCCCGGCTTGACAAAGCCCTGGTTGGGATGATTTAGTTGGGGATGGTCCTGCTTTGAGCAGGGGGTTGGACTAGATGACCTCCTAATGTCTCTTCCAACCCTAATCTTCTATGATTCTATGAAAAACCACTCCTCTTTGTTGAGTGGTGGCATGGAACCAAAATCAGTGTTTTGGTCAAGGGGGTCCATTCTGAATTTGATTGTGTGGCAGCTAGAGATGGGTGAAATTCATAATTCTTGGACGATGGGTTTGGTTTGAAGATGTCTGGTCTGGACTTCAGCGGGACCTAAAGCAAACCTCCTTAATTATAATAATTATTATTACAGAACAGACAGACACGGATCTAACCTCCTGGAGATGGTACGTTTGAAGCCGAGCCCTGCGAGTCACAGACCTGCTGAAAGCTTTATTACATGGCAATTAATAATCTGGGGCAGGTAGCCAAGACATAGAAGACTATGTGAGTAGCTGAGAGGCCGATGGAGTCATACAAGCCAGCATCGGAACAGAGCTTTCGCTGGATTAAAGGCACGGCTCTCCAGTGCACTCCACCCAACCTAGGATGCTTTGAATAGCCACACAACCTGTCACATCTCCCCGTTGCTGAAAAGCTGAACCTGCCCCAGGCTCCAATCTGGGGACACCATGAAGTGCAGGGGCACATTTTCAAAGCCCTCCCGGATTCAGACAAGTCAAGGTGAAAGGACGGCAAGAACGTCTTAGAAGTCCAGACATGGGAGGGGGTAGTTCCTGAGGGAATCAAGAGAATAAAGTGGCTTGAGGGCTTGTTTGCATGTGCATTGGTCTGCACTACAGGGATGGAAATCCAAGTGTTGCTAGCATATTGCACACTAACTGGCCTGCACTAAATGTTCCCCTAGTGCACGTTTATTGAAGTACTGTCTCAAAACCAGACTACGTAGCACACTGGGGAATCCAATCTCCTACAGAGTATGTGTCTCAGGCCCTGGCTGGCCTTAATCCAGCCCTGGGTCTAGTTCTCTGCGACAACATTCATTGTGTTGCCAGTGGCACACAGCTCCCAGGGGGGACAAGAAAGGTAGCGATACTTTGTGCTTGGTTGGTCCCTGGCTGCTGGAATCACTTGGCAACTGGCATAAATTACATCTGGGGGGAAACCCCAGGGAGGGAGGGAGAAGACCTATTGGAGCTCACGGACAATAGTGGCACAAGAAGAATTGGGGATACCCTGATCTAACCCTCAGGGGCATGACATTGTGGATCAGCCTAACTAGTTTTAAGATGGAGTTGCAACGGGATTATAATGCGGGGTTGTCTGCAATTGCAGGGGAATGGACACAGTGACCCAGAGGTTCAAGTCTTATGACCGACGTTCCTATAGATTACAGCAGCTTTCAGGCCAGGGGGGTCTCCAAACCCTTGACATTCTCCAGTGGGGGCAGGGTCAGCGCAGGCTTGGAACAAACCAACATAGACATGGTGCTCAGCTGGAGTATGGGATCTAAAAGTATTCAGATCCGGTGCCCTCCCTGGGGGCGGTGCCAACTCCACTAGCCCATATGTCAGAATAGCACCACACAAGAGCTGCTCACACACACACACAGTCCAGTTAGCTTGAGACACCAGCTTTGTGCAGGGAGAGGTTAATTACGCTTGAAAAGGTGGATACCCTGCATGGATCTAAATCTGAGTCACAAAAGAGCTCTGGGTGCCAGGGGAACAAACACTGGACTACAGGATGTACCGACAATTATTTTTGAAGGAATGGCTTGTTATTAATGTATTGACCATTTCTCTTGTGGTAGCACACAGAATCTGGGCCCTGGTGGGTTGTTTTGTGTTGGATACAAACACATAGTCTCTGCCCCAAACAGCTCACAGTCTAAGGTCACTATAAATTCGTCTCGTTACAATGATGAGTAAGAGCCTTGGGATTGAAATAACATCTGGCTTTTAGAGAGAGAGCTTGCAGGGTTTTCCAAAGACAGCACAGGCCAGCTCCTCCACTGGTGTAAACCGGCCCAGCGCCATTGACAAAGCAACTGTGCTTCACGCCAGTGGAGGAGCTGGCTCCATATTGCCCACGCTAACACACGTTCTGAGCCATCTCTTGAGAGCAGCTGCCAGGGCAACCACCCCCGTGCTGCAGGCTTGGCTGTCGAGTATGATTCCTGGATGGCCCGTTGCTTTCCTTTATTTATTTATTTTCACTTCGGCTCACTCGCTCTCTTTTCTCTGCTGGCACAAACCACCCGGTGCCTATTTTTGCCAGCAGGGATTGGATTGGACATGAAAGTTGGACCTCACAGAAGCAACAACAAGACCCCAAAAGGGGAAGAAGAAGGGGGGGGGAAAACCCAAACAAGTCCCAGCCTTCTAAATGCAGGCGGTATTTCTCATGGCAAAGCAAAGCCTATTCCTAAGCAGAAACTGGGCCATGCCAGGGTCGCTGACCCAGGCGCTTTCCCAGCGAACGGGGCAGCTGCACTTACTGCTGACAGCAGCAGTTCCTGCGCTACCCTCTATTTGCTTTTTGCCTTGCCAATGAAAAATGAGCCTCCAGTGATACAGAGCACTGCAGCGTTCCCAGTGATTTACCGAGAACTTTGCTCCGACAAGGTCTTTCCGCTTAACCAGACTGGGGAGGGAGGAGGGTGAAGGCTGGGGTGGGGGTGGGGGTTGTAAGCTGGCAGGAAGATTAGAAACAGATGTTTCAAGTGTTCACATGAAGGGTCCTGCAGAGTTTTCTGCCAAAGTCTGTGGATTGCTGCTGAAGAGAAGGGCCAGCTTCGGCCCCAATTCCGGTCATATACTTGTGAGACTCAAGGGCTTGTCTGTTTATTCCTGTCCTGCTGCGGTTGAAATCTATGGGCGTTCTGGCCTTTGGGTATCTCTATGATGCCTATCATCATGGTAACTAAACTCCAGGAAGATCTGCCCTGGCAACACATCATTTGAGATGGTGGCAGTTGGAAGAATGGTTGTCTTTTGGGGCTGTTTGTTTGTTTTGTACTTCATTGAGTTTGGACACTAAAAACAGATTGTTCAGTTTCACTTTTGTTCCTAGTCAGTTTCAATGTAATTGGCTGACAGGGTTAGCTTAAAACCTCCTATTCTCCTAACAGAGATTGTTCTCTGGGAAAAGGTTATGGTGACTTTGTTGACTCGTTGAATCAAGTGACCCAGGGAAATAGGGGAGTGGCTCTCTCAGAAGAAAGGATCTAGGGTGTGGGCTGAGCACTCGTGAGGGAAGAATTTTAGCAGCTGCTAAACCTAGTCAGATGGCTGGAGTTGAATTTTGTTATTTTATAGTGCATGTCTTTGTTGATAGGGCCAAATCCCAGGAGTTTGGATTTTACAGGCCAGATTCTCACTTGGTGTAAATTGATGGGGCTCCATTGAAGTCAATGGAGCTATGCTAGTTCACACCAGCTGAGAATCTGGTCCTCTGTGCTTTGTGGAAGGTACTAGAGCCCAGGTTAGGGAAAGCACCCGCTCATATGCCTCTACTGGTTCTTTTGCACTAGTGAGATGCTGCTATGTTTGGGTTTTCAGTGAATGGATCTGAGTTCATATCAAGCTTCGTAATGCCCAGCCCTCACTCCTCACTTTAAGACACTCTGTATTTAAACTCTTCAGCTAGTTGGCACTGTGACCATGGCCTTTGCAAAACATTTCATATCACCTGAGCCCAATGTATTCCTGTTCCTTATAATCTTTCAAGGAAAAAGTCACAATCAGCAGAGAGACAGGGCACACCTCAGACGAAATGAAAAAGATCCCAAAAGTTTGACTGCTCCTGCAAGCTATCTGATCAGGTTTCTGCTGCAAACTTGGGCGGAAAATCTTATCAAACCAGGCTTTTCCATGAGATTTCAAACACTTCTGGCTGGGCCAGAAATTCTTCAAGACCAGCCTAGCTTGACATATTCCAGCCCATCCTAGCCCAGGATCCAGAAAAGAATTTGGCAAAAAAAAATAAAAAAATAAAAAAGAAAGGGGGTGGAGGGAGGGTTTCCAATACATTTTTGAAACTTTTTTTGGGGGGGAAATATGTCACAAGACCAGCTCCCATCCAAATCCAATATAGGACCCAGCCCCAGCCAAAATCAGGATATATAGAGGTATAAGAATGAAAAATAGCAGCAAGATAGTTAACCAAATATTTTTTGGATATGAAACTTTTTCTGTACAGGTTTTATTTGGAAGATGTGTAGGCCCAGTTCTTATTTTATCTGGCATGTCCTACGTGGTGCTAATGTTCATATTATAGATCATAGAACCAAATTTATCTCTTTTGCAGCTCCATTGACTTTAGTGTCATTAAACCAGAACTTAGAAGTGAATTATAGCCACAGAAAATAGACCAATTAAGTCCCCCAATCAGTCCATCTTCTTAGTCAATGCAGGATTGTTCTCCACAGGACATTAATTAGCACTTTGTCATCATCAGATCTATATTTGTAAAATTCCCAGGCAACTAGGTTTCCACTGCTTCCCTTCAGAAACTATTCATAGCTGAATTCATCCCTTTGTCAGGAAGTTCTCTCTGATAGCCAGCTACATTTTTCCTTGGCCTAATTACACCAGGTTACTGTAAAAGTTCCACATAATCACACTTAAATAATTCCTCTTCCTCCTTGATGTGTATACCCTTCAAATATTTTCAGAACGGTACCATGTCCCTTCTGAGTCAGCCGTTAAGTAAGCTTCGCACATTTAACTCATTTGATCAGCCTCTCCAACCCCCACCTCATTTCTGGAGCTCTGAAATCCCTCCAGATTGTTGCTGTCTTTTTGGTAATGAGTTACCCCATACAGAAGGCAAACAGCCCAGCTGAAGTTGTACCAGATCTACAAGAGGGGCTGTTACCTTCCTTCTCTGGGATGCGATTCCTTTCTGAGCCTCACACTTGGGTGCGGATGTTTAAAAAGAACCTGACCCAGTGCCATAAATTGTGAATAGTTTGAAGAGTAACCAAGAGTTCTGGAAGGGCATTAGATCCTCCTGCCTCAGGGCATAAGCCCCAAGCTCTAATCAATGAGGGTTGGACAGAAATTTTCCCTGGGGGCACAATTATTTCATTGTTGCCAGCCGCAGAGTTTCTTGCACCTGCCTCTGAAGCACCCAGTACTGGCCACTGTCTATGGTACATACATAGTCCATCATAGAATTTCAGCACCTGACAATCTTTATTGTACGGACAAGGTGGGGGAGGGAATAGCTTTTCTTGGGTGAACGTTCTGTTGGTGAGAGACAAGCCTTCGAGCTACACAGAGCTGCTCTTTGGGTCTTTATCATATTTATTTTCACAGCACCCCACTAAGGCAAGAAAATGCCATTATCTTCATTGTATTTTACAATTGAAGAACCAAGGCACAGAGAGCTGAAGTGACTTATTCAAGGTCCTATTGAATGGCGGTGCAAAAAGTAGGGAATTGGACCTGGGTTTCCTGAAACGCTGGCTGGCATCCTAACCGCTAGATCATCCTTCCTCAGCGCAGCAGGGTGTAGGATTTGAGAGACTACTGAGCCAATCCAGTATGGCATTTTCTAGGATGCCAGATATATAACCAAGCTGCGTGAACAGAAAGAAAGACCTTTCCCTGCCATTACGAACACTTCAACCTCTCTAACCACTCAGTGACAGACTTGAAGGTGGCAATTTTGCAACAAAAAAACCTTCAAAAACAGACTCCAAAGAGATACTGCTGAACTTGAATTAATATGCAAATTAGATACAATTAACTTAGGTTTGAACAGAAACTGGGAATGGTTAGGTCATTACACTAATTGAATCTATTTCCCCATGTTAAGTATCCTCACACCTTCTATGGGTCATCTCGATTATCACTTTTTTTTCTCCTGCTGATGATAGCTCATCTCAATTGATTGGCCTCTTACAGTTGGTATGGCTACTCCCACCTTTTCATGTTCTCTGTATGTATAAATATCTTCATTGGATGTATAGACTGGAACATACAACAAGAAGTGGGCTGTAGCCCACGAAAGCTTATGCTCAAATAAATTTGTTAGTCTCTAAGGTGCCACAAGTACTCCTGTTCTTTTTGCGGATACAGACTAACACAGCTGCTACTCTGAAACCACTTGTAATCAAGTTAATATCAGGCTGTCTTCTGCACCCTATCAGACTGGAAACTGACCCAATCTTTTCACTGCATGACCAGCACCCTTGATCCTGCTTCAATGCAACTTCTGTGGCTCTCACGCAGGAGAGCGGCATTCGGGGCTTTCAAACAAACCAGTGTTATTAATTCTTCCTGCATTCAGGTTCGTGAATGAAAAGATGTTCTGGACTTTTGCTTTGTGGAGGAAGTCAGGATGCACTATGCTACAAGCCACGCAAGTTTATTTACAGCTGGGAAGGAAAAGTCTGGAGGGGAATTAACCTTGAGAGGTTCAGAGGTTAATGCCACATGAACTGTTATCTAATGAAAGGGCATGAGCACGCCTTTCCCAGCTTGGCACAATCATGGGGGTGGGGGGAAAAACTCAGCTCCCACGTTGGGGTGAGTAACGCTTTCCATGACACACAATTTGTGTCTGTATCACTCATCACCTGGTGTGGGATTTATCAGGGAAATATTTATGATATGACAGGGAGGGAATGCCAGGGCTCCATTTCCTGTGGCCTGGTTCAGGGGCTGGTGGCTGTCATGCCTTGTTTACCCTTGTTTTTGTTAACGAGCATAGTAAAAAAAATAAAAGTGAGGCTTCAAAAATACTGCAGTGAGCTCCTTGCCTGGAATGGACAGAAACTGGTTTTCAGCAGCACCTAAATCATTCTTAAACAGTGATCACCCGGTGCTCATGTAATGCATTTCAGCCAGAGATCACTGAGCACTTTACAAAGGATGGGAAATGTTGTTCTCTCCATTTTACAGATGGGGAAACGGAGGCACAGAACAGGGACAGTGCCACCATCTGTTGCAGAGATGGGAAAGGAACCCGGATGTCCTGACTCCAAGGCCAGTGCCTCTTAAAACAGCCACTGTACCTGCTTGATATAGGCTAGGGATAACTGTTTCAATGGAGCATTAAACCCTACTTTCCTATTCTCCACTAGGTAATTTTATTCTCTGGCTACCCAAATCCTACCCTGTGCATCACTCATTGCTGGTCTGGCACCTCCACCTGTTTACTCTGGCAATTAGCTCTTGAGGTTGACACCCTCATCTGCAGTTTGCACATTGTCATTCTGTCTCTTTCTGGTCTGCAGCCCTCTCTCAGACCAAAGAAACACAGAATCTTCTTTGTGACTCAGCCCTCTGGCCAGGTCACTCAATGTTCCCCCCCTCTGGGGTAGCAAAGTCCCTTCTCCCTATCAGTCTTCCCTTTCACTGCCCCATGGTGTCACTCCCTCCGTGGTTGCTAGGTGAACCCAGGCCCACCCTCTACTCAGGTTTCAGTCCAAGGACTGCTTCCTAACACACCTGGTTCCCTTTCTCTCTGTGTCTGTTCCAAAAACCCTGTGCTCTCTTCCCAGAGAATGACCATGACCACAATCTGCTTTCCTGCGGCCTTTCCCAGAAGCCCCTGCATTTTACCAGCTACCTGGCTTTATACAGGCCCTGCCTGTTCCTGCACAGCTGAGCCAGCTCTCAATTAGTTCCCTGCTCCCTGGCTCCTCCTTCAGGTGCAGCCTGTGGAGTTAATTGGCCTCCCTAGTCACCTTAACCCCTGTGCAGTCCTGTCTGGGGTGCACGCCCCAGCACATGTCCCCTTGCAGTTACTAGTGGGTGTCATATCCTTCCTCAGAGCCCAGCCCAAATCATTATGTAATGGTGCTGCAGCATGCTTTTCATTACAAAAGTGAGGCAAGTGATCACTGTATATTAAGGGTTTTTTTCAGGATAAGAGGTGCTTAACAGAAGAATGGCCTTACTGGGGCAGACTAAAGGTCCATCTAGCCCGTTTTCTGTCTGCCTACAGTGGCCAGTGCCAGGTGCTTCAGAGGGAATGAGCAGAACAGGGCAGTTATTACGTGAGCCAATCCTTGTTGTCCACTCCCAGATTCTAACAGTCAGAGGCTATGGACATCCAGAGCATGGGGTTGCATCCCTGACCATCTTGGCTAATAGTTATTGATGGATCTATCCTCCATGAACTGATCTAATTCTTCTTTGAACTCAGTTATAGTTTTGGCTTTCACAACATCCTCTGGCACTGAGTCCCACAGGTTGACTGTGTGTTGTGTGAAGAAATATTGCCTTATGTTTGTTTTAAACCTGCCGCCTATTAATTTCATTGGGTGACCCCTGGTTTTTGTGTGATGTGAAGGAGTAAATAACACTTCCTTATTCACTTTCTCCACACCAGTCATGACTTTATAGACCTCTATGATAGTCTCCCCCCTTAATCATCTCTTTCCAAACTGAACAGTCCCATTCTTTTTAATCTCCCTTCATCCCCCTAATCATTTTTGTTGCCCTTCTCTGTACCTGTTCCAGTTATAACATATCTTTATTGAGATGGGGCAGCCAGAACTGCATGCAGTATTCAAGGCCTGGGTATATCAGGGATTTATAGTGTGGCGTTATAATAAGAAAGAAGGATAGTCTTGAAGTTAAGGTGGGATCTTTGAGTCCACAGCTGGTTAACAGCAGGGGTGGGAAGAAAACCCAGATATCCTGACTTGTAGATTAGTGCCCTGTTTACTAGGTCATAGACCATCTAACTCAGTCAGTGGACTGGAATACTGGCTTAAAATTTGCTGTTCCTATGAACCTTCCAGCCAGCAAGGTGCTTCAGTACTACTGGAGTGGGTACAGTAGTAGACTGTAGCTAGATTGGTGAAAAGCAAGCACAGAAGGGGCATGAACCCCACTGAACCAAAAAGCATTGAAAAACATAAACCTGATTTTTTTGCAGTGGCTCAGCCAGGATTAAATTCATCCCCAAGTAGAGGGAGCAGCACAAGACCCGTGTGCCCACTTAAGCCCTATTTGGGAGCTTAGATGAGAGCCTGCAAAAAGCCAAGCAACATGTAGGTTTCTGAACAGGTGATAAGTTCCCTCCCTGGCTCAACTTTGGTGTTGGCAGAGTAGGGTGTTAGCACAGAACGATAACCAATAGAGCTGGGCAAACGTTTTGGTCCAAGACGTTTTCCAGCAAAAAGTGCAGATTCGGGTTGACGGAAACATTTAATGAATTCATGTTGAATGTGCTGAATTATTTCAGTTAAAATCTAAAAGAATCCAAACATTTCGTTGGACATTGTCAAAATGTTTTCAATTTGAAACAATTTATTCCACACCAAAAAAAAAAAAAAAATTGGACTCTTTGGTTTGCTGAACATTTAAAAAAAAATTGTGGGTGGACCCCAAATGATTGATTTTCCCCGATTTTTTTTGACGGGGCGGGGGGGGAGCTCCTGGTGCACTAAAAAAAAATAATAAATCAGTTATTCTCACAACTCTAAAAACAGATAAAGAACCGCTTTTTAATTTTAAAAGCTTCAAAAGCCTCTTCGTCCTGTTTGAAAAGGAACATTTTCTGCTTTAGATGTAGCTACGTTCCACTCCACTTCCCATGCGTTGCAGCATCTGCAGGAAGACTGTAATGGTAGCACAAGCTAGACTTGTTTTCATTTTCACTGCCCCCTGCCAGGGGAATATGTCACATTTTCAGAGAGAGTGCACAGCTGTAATCAGTCATTTGGTAAAAAGAAATCAGCTCCTAGATACGGTGGTGATTGATGCTGGGGAAATCAGAGGGATCATCAGTCGTCTACTTGTGATCCATTGATCACTGGTGGTCTGCAGTGCGCTTGCTGGTGGTCTGTGGACAGCTGGCTGATTACATGCGGATGGTTCCTCCTTCCCGTTTCCAGCTGGCAAATCTCATTAAAAAGCAGCTAAAAATACGCAGAATATTTCCCTGTTACTTCTTTTCCAAGTTGCTGACGCTGTCACTGGAACATTGTGAGATTGCAAATGGGGAAGGAGGAGAGATTTGGGCCATGGCAAACGGGAAGGGTGGTGGGCATGAACATAGGAACGGCCATACTGGGTCAGATGAAAGGTCCATCTAGCCCAGTATCTGACAGTGGCCAATGCCAGGTGCTTCAGAGGGAATGAAAAGAACAGGCAATCAGAGTGATCCATCCCCTGTCATCTATTCCCAGCATCTGACACCCAGTGCATGGGGTTGCATCCCAGCCGTATTAGCTCATAGACATTGATGGACCGATCCCAGAATATGGTTATGAACTGGTGGGTCTACGCTGCCATGAATGGGAAGGGAAGTGTGTGTGGGGGGGGGGGGGAGGATCTGGCAATAGGGAACAGGAGGCCAGGTGGGGAACAAGAGGGGAGGTGCATTTTGGGGAATGGGCAGGGAAGTGAGGCTGGATCATGAGGAATGAAAGGGGAGGTAAGACCAGACAATGGGGAATGGGAGAGGAGGTGGGACCAGGTGATGGGGAAGTGAGTCCGGCTCATGAGAAAGGTGAGGGGAAGTGGGGCTGGGTGATGGGAAATGAGAGGGGAGGTGGGGCTGACTCATGAGGAAGGGGAAGGGAAGCAGGTTAGGTGATGGGGAAGGGGGAGGGAAGGAGACGTTGAGTAATGGGGAAGGGGAGATGCGAGAGACCATTTCTCTATTAAGATGTGGTCCATGCTAGGAGAAAAGAGGGGGGAATCAGACAGGGGATGGTCCCCAATTATGGCAATTCTGTGCCCTTGCAATGCCCTATGGGGCCGCTGAGGCTAAGAATGCTCTGCGGCAGACCCTAGGGCTGCTTGTCCCGGAAACCACCCCTCTCCCACCCCCCCAATAGGGGAGGTAGAAGCTGCTCCTCACTGTGCCTGCACCATCTCGGGGATGTACCTGCCCCAGGGCCTTCATGCAGCTTAGACCTGAACAGGCAGCCTGGAATGGGTCCTTCCAGTCCTTCCCCTCTGGCCCTAGTGTCCGATTCCTGTCCATCCTGGGAGCTGATAGTGTCATCCAGCAGCCTGAGCAGAATTCACCAGCCGTGGGGGACAGTCAGGGCTGCACAGAGACACCCTCCTGGGGGGGGAGGGGGTAAAAGGGGTGTTCTCCCATCTTGGGCCATTTTGATGTTTGTAGCTGTTTACATTCCCTTTCATTCCTCCACCCCCATCCCCACCATGGAATCACAGAAGCATAGTAATGTGGGGCTGGAAGGGAACTCGAGAAGTCACTGGGGCAGTCCCCTGCGCTGAGGCAAGACCAAGTAAACCTACACCAGCCCTAACTGGTGTTTGTCCAACCTGTTCTTAGAAACCTCCAGTGATGAGAATTCCACAACCGCCTTTGGAAAAAAGTGTTCCAGAGCTTAACTACCCTGAGAGTTGGCTAGTTTTTCTTATGAGCTAACCTAAACCCCCCTTGCTGCAGATTAAGCCATTACTCCTTGCCCTACCTTCAGTGGACACGGAGAACAATTGATGGCTGCCCTCTTTATAACAGCCTATGATAGAACAGTCTGCCCCTAATGGTAGTGGGGACTAATGGTTAGCCCACCCTGTCACTTGGCTGAGCATTTTTTGAAAGGTCCCACTTATAAAATTTGAAAGGTGTAAGTATATGTACAAGGACCTGGGACAGAGGAAGCAGACCCGGAAGTAAGAAGTGTTTAGGAGGCCATTTTGTTACTGTTTCTTTAAGAGCCGGGGGCCAAGAGCCTTGTAAAGAGGTGAAACAAGGCTCCCAATGGGGATAAGTTGGGAGAAGGGGACTAGCGTAAACGTGGCCTCCTCCGACATAGCCACCAGGAGACATCAGTAGGCAAAGGCTGGCCTGCTGGGCACCCCGAAGCAGGAGGCTAATTAAGGAAAAAGGGAGAAACTGGCAAAGGCCCTTCAGCTGGTTAACTCAGAACTGAGCTCCAGAGAGGAGAGCTGCAGGGAGTCCTGGTTAAGGAGGGAGTAGCCCAGAGCAGGAATGGTTCCAGAAACAGAAGACTGCTCTCAGGTGCAGGAAAGAAGAGCGTCCTGAAGAAAGGAGCCAGAGATTGTTGGTTGGACTGAGCTAGAGGTTACTTCCCAGGTCTTACGCCTGTTTATACGCCCCACAATGATACTAACCTTTTTCACAACTGCATCACGTTGTAAGCCCCAGCTCTGTTCCAGCCATACCACCACCTCGCCAATATCGAGCCATTCACCCCATCCTGCTCCAGCTTGTGGAGCTGGCTGGGCAGGCCGATAGCCCCTGGGATGGGCCATCCAAAAGGAGGTGGTTTCCCCAGCAACCCATGGGACTCAGGGATGGTGGTGCCTTCCACTAGGGCACGGCCGTTCCAACCCATCTCATCCCAGTGCAGGCCAGGCCCTCATGTCGCAATCAGCCCTTACTCAGCGCCATGGCTTCCAAGAAGCCAGTCTCCATTGGCTCTGAAATCCCCTTTGTGTTCCTTCTCACAGAGCTGCCGGACACAATCATGCCTTGTGTGGATGGCTTCAAAGCAGGGCCAGGGAATGCCAGCTCTCGTTGGAGTGGAGGCGGCTGAAGGGAAAGGAGATTAGAGAGGGTGGAAAGTTTCTGTTGGACAGGTTTCAGAAGCCTGCGTGCAGCGGGAGAGAGACAGAGTGGAATGAAAACAGTGCGAGGAGTGGAAAGTGCTGACCGGCCCTGGCATCCCCAGCCTGTCAGGCAGAGGAGCCACCACCTGCAGCTATAATACCAAGCGGGACCCCTTGCCAGTGATGAGACACATGCCCAGTGGGGAGAGCTCCACCTTGCGGGGAGGTGGGAGAGGGGGGCTTTCCACAGGGGAAGAGTAAACAGAGCCCAAGGGTTTGAATTCCCCAGCTAAGTGATTCCCCCCCCTCATCCCAGCTCAGTGCTCCACCCTGACCCCCTCCTACTCCCATCCCAGCTCAGTTTAATGGGGAACGATCTGCGTTGTCTAGAATGTTTAAAGCACCCCATAGGACTCTCCAGCAGGGACAGAATTCTCTACACAATTTCCAGTGTGTTTCCAACAGCTGCCCTTTGGAGCTGTTACCTTATGGGTCATTTCACATTCCCAGAGCCTTTCCCCTCACCCTTTCTGCTTCTTAATTCTTCACTGAGCAACTGCATTTGAGGGTGACACGGTTTCTCTCTCTGACTGACAGAGATGTCTCTTCTCATA
Organism: Trachemys scripta elegans; assembly: GCF_013100865.1. Classification (NCBI taxonomy): domain Eukaryota; kingdom Metazoa; phylum Chordata; order Testudines; family Emydidae; genus Trachemys; species Trachemys scripta. Next base: position 4,963,007 of record NC_048318.1, read on the forward strand.
AAGATGCTAATCTCTCCCGAGGAGCCCCGGTCAACTGGTCGAGTATGAGCCTGGTCCAAATTAAAGGCTGAAATTGAAGAAGGCTCACATCAGACCTTAAATTAGCTACAAGCATCAATACCAATTTCTCATCTCAGAGAAGAAAGCTAGTATAGAGATCTTACTGATTAGCAAGATATTCACACACACACCCAGCTCTGTTCAAAATTCATCGAGGCAATTAATCTATCAGAATAAAAATATAATTACAGATAGTATGTCCCTGCCTGGAGACGCTGTGTGTGCAGCGTTACAAAGAATCGCTCTATTCAAAACACTCAACTCTTCATCGTTCGGAATCCTGTCCGATCTATCTATGGTATTTCTAAAGAGCCCATCATTAAGTTTAGTCTTCAGCAATTTCATTTCCTGTTTTCAATATCACTTAGTTCCCTCTCCACCCACCCATTTAGATTTTTCAGCCCAAAGAGACCACACTGGAAAAACAAAAACAAAAACAAACCACCACCAAATTACCTACATGTTTTACCTTCTGTTTATGTGCCTATTTGCTGTTGCACTGGGCTTCCTCCCTTTGAGTATGTGCATTCTTGGATGCATGCCCCAGGCCATCAGATCTGCACCCTCCCTTCCTTACGTGTACACCTCAGTCATAAACCCGGCATTGGGTCCAGTCATAGGAGTTCCCAAGCATCAGCCCAAGTTCCCCCATTATGCAGGAGTTCTAGCCATCAGCTCTGCACTGCACTATGCCCCCACAAACATGCCACCGGTCATTGCCCTGCTTCTACCCAACCCAGGCCTGACCCCATTGATGCACTGATGATGGAACACCGCAGCCCTCGCCACTCAGTGCGGATCACTGGTGCAACCCTCAGTTAGGCACAGTGTGGGTCTTCCATTGACCCCTTGACTGCTGCTGAGTGATCCAGCCAGCAAAACGCACTAATACACCTCTGGATTCAATGGAGCAAAGAACAAGACCAGCAGCAAACGGGTTAATAGTCTAGTGAAGACCTCCCCTCTCGCCCACACTCCCAACAGCGAGAATCGCTTTCATTATTATCACTGGGCCAAATTCATCCCTGATGCAGCTCCATAGAAGCCATGAGGGTTACCCCCGGCGAGGGGATCTCAGTGAGGCATGGATAGAAAGCAGATCCTGAATCCATCTCTTTCCCTCTTAGGGTTGACAAGTAGCTGTGGAAAGGCTGCTGCTCCTTGAGACCTTATCAGCTGGGACCGCCATGGCTGAGCTAGGCATGTGAGGAGCTTGTTGACAGATCCTGGGAGAGACGAGGGCATGAATGAGACCGAGAGGAGAGCCAGGGTGTGGCAACCTCCAGCTGGCTATTTCCAGGCAATCAGAAAAATTACTAGACAGTTTTCTCTTGTGCCTGCCTAACGAGATCTCCAGTTATTCATGCTGGAGTCTGATTGCTCTAGCTCGTGTCTAAGAGTAGCTCTTTTGAGTGCTGGTGGAAGATGCTGGACTAACCTTGGACAGACCAAGGCCCACTGGCAATCCACACAGATGTTAAGACCCAGGCATCTTGGAAAGTTTTCCTCACACACACCTGCCTTATCCTGACCTGGAGGGATGAGCGGTAGGGGTGGGAAGGAAGCTCAGTTTTCATAGCCCATTCAGTCCTTAGCCCCTGCGCTTAGAAAGTCGCTTAGTGTGAGTGGCAGGTGGGCTTTTGTGTCCACTTCAGACTAGACTGGGACCCATCCGGTCATTTCTTATAAGGCATCCCTGTCACTGAGTGATGGTTTTGGATCACGAGTTCTGACCTGGCCTGGATTCGAACCCCTGGGTTTGCTGTGAAAGTTGGTGTCACATTGCCAGCCAGACATTCAAGTGGGTGTTCATGAATGGTGGATGGCACTGACTGAGCGCCAGTGTCCTCATGTCACTGGGCATTACATTTCACTCTTGGCTCGGGAATTCTATTGGTATTACATGCCCTGGTTAAACTACATCAGCACAGCATACTCCAACTGTGTGCGTAGTCGCATAACCACAGTGGTTGTGCTGGTATCGGCTACCTAACGTTTGTGCCATGTATGTGCCACACTGCACTACACAGATTGTAGCCCACTGCATTATGGGTAGGTCTCCCAAGATTACTGGTACTGCTCCCAGACACAATGCATTCTTGACAAATTTTGCGCTCAGTGTGTATTACCTTCCAGAGCATTGTAGGAAGTGGTGTCAAACTCCCATAATCCCCTTGGTGTAGCCCAGAACTCTCCAGTGCTGGTGTCATAGACAGTCTGGTCCTTCACAGGATGGAGGTGGCCCAGAGGCTGCTGGGATCCTATCCATTGATGGGGCAGAGTCTGGGAGGTGGTGGTTCCACTGGATTCTTCCACTATACCTGTGGTGTAACACCACATTACTAAATTCACTTTAAATAAAAATAAAAGGCAACAGGGGGAGATATTTTCCCACCCTGTGAGAACTTGTGACATTTTCTAATTTTTTCCTGTCCCAAATTGTGAGGAAAATTCAAAAATGTTTTCAAACTGAAGAGCCGGAAGTTTTTTGGGTCTGGGTCAGTCAAAGCATTTTGTTTCAATAACTTCAAAACATTTCAACCTCCTCCCTCCTCCTTTTAAGTACAAATTTACCAACATTTCTAACAAAAAGCCATATCCCCTGGAAAAAACATAACTTTGTGGTTCAACAATCTCAAAAAATTTTTACCCAAAAATGTTTTGAGCAGCGTGTTTGGTTGAACTTGCCTCTTGGTTTCCATGAATTAGCATCTACTGGCAAAAAATTAAAAACATTCATTAAAAAATTCCCAGCCAGCTCTCTCTCTCTTCCCTGCCCTGTCTCTTGTTGCCTTTGCTTTCTCCTTTAATTTTGCTCTGCAACATCATGAAAAATACACAATCTCTGCCCTCTCCAGGCAATCTTCAAAAAGCCAAAGGAGGAGACGGCTGTGTAGGGACAAAGGGTTTTGTGTTTCCTAGCATCAGTTAACTTGGCCTCCTATTAATCATCATCATCATAATGACAACACTTTGCACTTCTATAGCACCCCTCCACCTGTGGCTCTAAAAGCATTTTATAACTATTTGCAATGACTCACAACACACCAGTTATGAAGTATTATTATCCTCATTTCACAGATGGGAAAACTGAGGCACAGAGGGTGAATGGGGGGACAATTTGTGGAAGCCATTTGGACTAGAATGCAGACCTCCCAATTCTGCTAGAGGGCATGAGCCATGAAAGCCATAACTAATGCAGTCTATTCCTACCAAACCAAACAATGACTGTGCTACCAACAGCTGAGATTTTATTGAGAGTCACACAATATTTAATATTTCCCAAACACACACACAACAAATCTCCAGCTCCTGGAAGCATCTGATTATGAGAGAATCTCAGCTGGCATTTTTGTTTTTTTTTAAAGTTTCTCACTCTTGTGGTTGTGAAGAACAGCTTGAAAACACTGCCCAAGTGCCCCCTGAAGGTTCAAAGAAAAGTGAAAAACAATAACAACAACCCAGAGGCAAATAAAATGAACCCAAATTTATTTTGAAAAAAATCTTATGATTTTTCTGCCAGTCTCATGATATTGGGGCCTGAATCGTGATTTTGTTTTTGAACACTTGAGGCTAGCAACACTGCAAGGGAGACAGAATAAAGCCGAGCTGGATCCAAACTGGAAAAACAGGTCAGAACCAGAATTTGGGAGAGTTTGCTATGCAATCACAACAACCCCAAACTTTGGAGACATTTGAATTGGGTTCCAGCTCTGAACCCCATGTCCTGGGCTTATCTCTGCAATCAGGCAGTACTAAGGCCGGCCGTAGCGCTGAGCAAACTGTTGTGGGTGATGGAACAATCGACAAGGATTTTTTTCCTGACTTTTTAAAACTCAACCCTGAGGTTTGAAAATGTTTAGATCATTTCCTCCCCCACTCTCCCAGGTCCAACCACACAATCTACTGCAGCTTTTCACCAGCATCAGACGCTCTCTGAATGTGACAGAATTTCTGCTGTCAGTCTTGTGGCCTGTTATCAGTAATACACACCAAACTGAGAGCCATCCAGTCATTTAGGAACTGCCAAATGTCTAGTGGTTAGAGAAGGGGACTACAAGCTAGGACACCTGGGTCCCTATATTTGAGTGATGTTCTGATCACAGCATTAGCTGCTTTATGATTTGGTTTACCCAAAATTAGGTCAAACAAAAATAAGAGGACTTACCTACAGTGGATAGCAAGGCTAATGAGAGCCTCAGATGAACACTCAGTAAAGGTGTTGGATGCTCCATCAGGAAGGAATCAGATTCCAAACTCCCATAGAACATGACGTGGTTCAGGTCTGCTGGTCTCAGCTGGTCTTTTAAGAGGGTTGAGGTCCTCACCTGCACCTGTGCCAGATTTGGTTGGCGTCTTCAGGGGTAGGAAGCCATTGTACAAGGGGCTGTAGGACTAGGTGAGGGGGCCTGCTGGGAGATGGGAGAGCCGACCTGGGAGAGAACATTGGGAGAAAGCAAGACATCAGAGCCTGTAGGAGGCCCTGGGTGAGGAAAGGGGGCTTGGAGGAGCTTCTGGGGCTGATGTCCATGGTGGGCAAGAGCTTTGCTGCGTTTGGAAGTTTTCCGATAAGGTTAGTGTTAATCAGTGGTGCCCAGAGGCAAGGGTCTGAGATGAGCTTAAACGATTGCTCAGCTTCCTGGGAAAGGCTCCAGCCGCTCCCCACTGCCTCCCCCGCCCCACCCGGCCAGAGCCTTCCATTGCTATGTGGAGCAACACACAGAGCATGGACACAACGTTCTTTGCACTGTGGTGTGCAGCTGCACAGACCCTACTCACCGCCACCAGGGAGCGCGCAGTGCGGCTATACCCGAAGTGCCGCGCCCGTGGGTCACCCAGTAGGGTTAAGCTTAAAGGGGCCTAAGGACAATAACACGGCTCTTGCTGCATGAGGCGTTTCCTTCTAGGTGAGCAATATGACCCCACGTGCCAATGCTGAAGGTACTTGCAAGGGAAGAGCAAGGCAGCAGCAGGAGGCGGCCAGGGGAGTATTTGTTCATCTGCAGTTGTTTTAGTCGCAACGCCCCAGAATGTTTCCTCCTGTACTATTGTCGCTGCAGGAACAATGAGGCATCTGTGTTTCTGCCAAGGCCGGGGCACAGCGGCTCTTACACTAACAGTGCCAAACACAACTGGCCGCCGTCACCAGGGCCCCAGGTGCAGAGGCGGTTCCCCTTTGAGGCCGCCAGACTGTATTTTGAGCGCAATCGTTAAAACACTGTTCCCTTGCTCGCTCTCGGCGGCACCTTCTGTGCCCTGCACGCTGCTGGCTCTGGGGCTTGCCGGGGAAGATGCAGATCGGAGCAGGCCTAAGGGGGGGGGGGGGGGGAGAGCATTCCCTCTCGGTCACCCTCCTGTCCCCATCAGGGCATCAAAATACTTAGGAAATGGAGCCTAACCCCTGTGGTTATATACAAAATTGCACACCCTAACATCACCCCTGTACACTCCTCATAAGCCCCTCCCCCATAGGTCCACAACCCCCTGGCCTTTCTCACACTCACCTATGCATGCTTCATTGGCCCCCTCATCACAGGTACACACCCCTCTGGCCCCTTCCACACTCATAGCTCCCCATCCTCCCCCTCCCACACACACACCAGCTACACACACTCAGAGCCCCTTCCACAGACCCCTAAATCTAATTTCCTACAGGCATTGCTGTAAGGAAGGTAGCTGTTGGCTGTGTAAAAATCTTGGGGTTGATAACCCTCAGGGTATGTGTATACTACAATAAAAGACCTGTGGCACAGGCCTGGCTGGCTCCCCCTGTCGGGGGTCCCAGACCTCAGGCTCCAGCCAGAGCCCGAAAATCAACACAGCAATTGTACAGCTCCGGACCACAGCCCACGCCCCTCATGCCCAAGTCAGCTGATCCAGGCCAGCCCCTGGTGTTTAATTGCAGTGTAGATGTACAGTAAGTGGCCAGTCCACCTCAATTCTGACCTTACTGCACTGCTGCTAGTCCAGTCCTGGCTTCCCCCACCCAGCTCAGTCCTGGTTTTAGCTTGAGGGGGATGGTGGTCTTTTGTGATGTGTACAAATGTCTCGCATGGTCTGGAATGAGGCCACCGAACTGATTTTCAGTTATTCCCTCAGCGTGATTTGCAGTGAGGCCCCCAGAGAGGTGGGCAGTAACCCTATGAGAAAGTCTTAAAGAAACAGCTGAGAACAGAGCAACCCTGTCCATTTATTTATCCGGGGCAGCTCCGCTTCGCTGCTGCATGAGGTTTCGTTGCCTTCCCCAACTTTCCAGCTGGGATGAAAGGAGGCACAAAGAGATCAAAAGATGTAGCTAAGGTCACACAGCATGTTGGTGGCTCAGCTGGGATTACAACCCAGGTTTGCTCCTGGCTGCCAGACCTTTTCACTAACCACATGACCTCACTACCTAGCATTATGTCAAGCAAGCTTTGCGTTCCCACACTGGGGAGAGACATGCTTTCAAAGACAGCAGCCTCAGTGTGTGCTAAAATGTTTCAATCGGTTAGGCCAGCATCATCCTCCAGATTTGGGTGTTATTTAAACCAGTCCAGCTGTCAGAACATGAGGGTGTCAGTAACCATTAGCATCAGGAACTTGCGGAAACAACCTGTTGGGTCACCTCCAGTCCCATCCCTCTGCTACGCCACCCTAGTCCCCCGCTCACTTCTCAACTTGTCTTCAATACCCTGCTCAACTCTGCCCCCAAAATATATCTCATGACAACTGTCTTAGTACCTGGATAGATAGATGGCCACCAATCTGTCATAGTTCATATTCGCCTATGCATTTGTTGTAGGGTGACCAGATGTCCCAATTTTATAGGGACAGTCCCGATTTTTGGGTCTTTTTCTTATATAGGCTCCTATTATCCCCCACCCCTGTCCTGATTTTTCATATTTGCTGTCGGGTCAGCCTAATTTGTTGCTTCCATGGTGCCTACAAGCTGTGAGCTCAAGTTATTTCCTCTTTGGCATTTCCCACTCTATATCAGGGGTGGGAAAACTTTTTGGCCTGAGGGCCACTCTGGGGTTCCAAAACTGTATGGAGGGCTGGGTAGGGAAGGCTGTGCCTCCCCAAACAGCCTGGCCCCCGCCCCTTATCTGACCTCTCCCACTTCCTGCCCCCTGACTGCCCCCCTCCAAACCCCCTACCCATCCAACCCCCCACTCCTTGTCCCCTGACTGTCCCCTCTCAGGACCCCCCACCCATAACATCCAACCCTGCCTGATCCCTGTCCCCTGACTGCCCCAACCCCTATCCACACCCCCGTCCCCTGACTGCCCCCTGGGACTCTCTGCCCCTTATCCAACACCCCCGCTCCCCACCCCCTTACCATGCCGCTCAGAACATCAAGACTAGCAGCTGCACCACCCAGCCAGAGCCAGCCATGCCACTGTGCTGCCTGGCAGGAGCTCGCAGCCCTGCCGCCCAGAGCGCTGGCGGCATGGCAAGCTGAGGCTGTGCGGGAGGGAGGACAGCAGGGGAGGGGCTGGGGGCTAGCCTGCCCAGCCAGGAGCTCAAGGGCCAGGCTGTAGTTTAGAATATCAAGGTTGGAAGGGACCTCAGGAGGTCATCTAGTCCACCCCCCTGCTCAAAGCAGGACCAATTCCCAACTAAATCATCCCAGCCAGGGCTTTGTCAAGCTGGGCCTTAAAAACCTCTAAGGATGGAGATTCCACCACCTCCCTAGGTAACCCATTCCACTGCTTCACCACCCTCCTAGTGAAAAAGTTTGCCCACCTCTGCTCTATATCCATCTTCCCTTTTTCCACTACATTACGGGCACTAAACAAATATGAATAGTGTAATCTCAAGTGCTTTGTCTAATCCAATTTTCATTAACTCAAGCAAATGAACGTCCATCATGTCCCCACTTTAATAGACGTCCCTGCTAGGGGGTCTCTTTTACTGCTATCCAAAAAGATTTTCTTTTTTCAATTTAGGAAGTGACATTGACAATATCACTTCCCTGTAGCTAGAGCTGTGCATTTATCTATCGATGAGCCTAGTTAAGGGTGAAATTCCCTTCTGGGTGAAGGCTCACCACCAGGCCTTCAAGCAAGATGTTAAGCGGTGCATATGTCGAGTGCTGACTCCTCTACGCTGGGGTGAATTTCACCCATCCTTGCACGGTAGGGTTGGAATATGACCTCGACACGCTCCCACAGGGCTCTGAGGAGCAGTTGGATTCCCCATCCCCCCCCTGCATTGGTTAGCTAATCTTGGGTCAGAGTGTGTGGGTCCAAGTGCCTGTTTCATGTCTGTAAACCAATTGGAGCTCAAGGGAGGAAAAGTGGCACATCTTGCAGTTACTCCCTGCAGCAGACGGGCAGGGACAAAACTTCGCCTCCAGTCCCACAATGATTTGGCCACATGTTGCAATTTGCTGTCACGCTAGCCCAGGTAGGTAGAGCTGCTTGAAAATTTACCAAGAGAACGGTTTTCCTTTGGACAATGCTGATTCCATGGTATCAAAATGATTTGTGGGAACAGACTGAACATACACCTTTCCTCCCTGTAGAACAGGAACTGGGATGTGGCTGTTCCATGTGTAGAGGATGTCATGGGGAAGAGGCGAGTGGGTGGGTAAATGGGTAGGCCATGAGAGGCCAGGTCTGAGATGGAAGTTGGAGGCAGAGTTGTGTAGGACATTGATGGCAAGATTGAGGAGTGATATGGGGGTATTGTCAAAATGGGAGTTTTAATTTTACAGAAGATGTCGAGTTTTTGTTCTGATTTGGGATGAAAGGAAATTTCCAACTCTTAGAACATCCCACAGGATGGAAATTCTGCATTTTGAACAGCTCACACCCGGCAACAACTTATTACACAGAAACGCCCTAGCTCAAAGGAGGTAGCTGGGAAATTGTTGTGCCTTTGAGGGGTCTCTAAGTCACAACATCTCTTAGGACTATTCTAGCAGTTGTGCACCTTACAGGCCACCTGTTTACTGAGGACTCAGCCTAACATCAGTATTGTGTGACATAGAATTTGATGCTTTTCTTAAAGCCACAGCTCCTGGAATCCTGTGATTACATGAAAATTTCAGCTTTCATTTAATGAAAGAAAAATAAGTTTCATGCCCTTGCAACTCAAAAATGTGACTGCCAAAGACTCAGAAACCAGAAGGAAATAAAAAGAACCCCTCATTTATTGCTTGTACAATCTCCTTATTTTTATGACAATCTCAGGTTTTTTTGGTGTCTGAATCATGTTTTTTGAACACTGGCAATACCACGAAAGACACAATCTAACTCTCTTCAGCAGGACAGGGGAGAAATAATCATGCTGACACCAAACCTTTATGATTTTTTTTTATTTCACATGGTTTAAAATACAATATGAAATAAGGCTACAGTATATAAAAAATTCTCCATCAAAATGATGTGCCAGCATCAGCAATTAAAACAAAACCAATCCCTCCCTTAAGAATCCATTTCAGAGGGGAGATTTTTTTTTTTTTTTTAAACACACACACACAGACACACACACACACCGCTACATCTCTAAGCTACCTCAGTTCTGGTATTTTTTTAAAAAAAAGCACCTGCTTTTTCCTCTTTTTTTTTTAATCTTGCTTTTAAATTTTTTTCACTTTTAAAAAATATAAATTATATGAAAATACAAGTTGGAAAATAGTTGAACAGCACAATATAACAATCTCTTTTTTTCTCTATGTTTATCAGCTTTAAAAAAATCCCATGTGTAAAAACAAAACAAAAAAAAAGACATGTTCTTTTACTGAGGCAGTTAATTCCTGGGGATATTCCATTATAACACACATGTATACATATATTTATCATGTATTTAAAATTCTTTGGAATGTAGACAATAGCTCGACTGATGTTCTATAGACCCCATCAGAGAGACGCATGCCAAGGAAAGCACATTTGCAGTGTTTAGAATGAAAAGAAACTCAACAAGCTCTAATAACCCCATCAAGGTCACCTCCCAAACAGCGATGCTCAAAAAGTGCAGGGATTTGGATGTGTCCTAAATTTCAGATGCATATTGGAACCATTCCCTTTTTTTTTTTTATAATCTTGACATTCAGCTGGAAATCTCCTGAGAGAAGGTTACATTTCAGGCCAATGATGAATCATCTTAGAAATGTACATCTGGAAGAGACCTCAAGAGGGCATCTAGGCCAACATCCTGTGCTGAGGCAGGACTAAATAAACCTAGACCATCCCTGGCAGGTGTGTGTTTAACCTGTTCTTGAAAATCTCCAGTGATGGGGATTCCACAACCTCCCCTGGAAGCCTGGTCCAGAGCTTATCTATCCTTACAATTAGAAAGATACTTCTAATATCTAACCTAAACCTCCCTTGCTTCAGATTAAACCCATTACTTCTTGTCCTTCCTTCACTGGACATGGAGAACAATTGATCACCATCTTCTTTATAAAAGCCCTTAGTATATTTGAAGACTATCAGGTCCCCCCTCAGTCTTCTTTTCTCAAAACTATGTATAACTTGGTTCATGTCCTGTTCAGATATACCTCAAGAGTGGACTCTCACAGAATGATAATACTCTTCTGGGCAGAACCGGGAAGTGTAATCGAGTGTAAAAAACTGATGCACACACGTACACATGTGTGTATGTGATTCTAATACACACAAATGTATAGGTGACTGTGTATCATCTTTTGTGTATTATAATCATCTACACATACACAGCGAGAGATGGGCAAATGCTGTAATGAAAAAATGTCTGTAAATATCTGTTCAAATTTTTTAAATGAATTCCCTTTGACTGAGGTCCCTTTTCTTTCCAGGGCATAATTTCACTGGAAGAAAGCCACTTTTAAACCAATGTCGCAGAATATTCCCAACAAGCAAACTTTGAATTCCTGACCACAAGTATTCAACGATACAAAGAATCCTGCCTCAGCATGGAGGGGATGGACTAAATGATCTCTAGAGGTCCCTTCCAGCCCTACATTTCTAGGCATGTAAGAATGACATGCATAGAATTAGCCTCATCCAGTTGGAAAAATGGGCCCATATCATGTGACTTGGGTGCTGAAGCACAATATGTTGGCTAAGTACTTGCAGTGAACTACAAGATCAAGAATTAGACATAAAAATATTTGGAATCAATTAACAGATTTGAGAAATTCCAGAACAAAAGAGAAATTCATTGAATTAAATCTGGTTTAAATATTTGCCCAGGGTGCAATTCACCCCAGTCCAGAGGGGCCAGCACTAGACACCAGTTAACCCATCAAAATAAGACTCGTGCTGGATCTTTGCACAGAGGTGAATTGCAACCCCAGTGCACGCTCTCTTTCACACACATTCTATAGATATTGCGTGTATGTAGGTTAACCAAACTTTTTCACACCTCATAAAAGATGCAGTTGGAGGTTTAGGTGCAGGTACATATTTGGCCTTAACTTTATCTCATCTGGGTCACACATCTCTGTTCAATAGTCAACATGCATTTAAAAAAAAATCTGCAATTTTCCAGTGTATAAACAGCACACTGTGCTTTCTGTGACAGTCTCTAGCCTAGAAGGGGGGAGGGAGGGGAAGCAAATTGTGGGTCAAGTCAGTACATGTCACCAAAGCTATTCTGTCTGACGCTTGTGGCATTTACATGCAGATTGCAATCTGGATGGCAAAGGGTGGTGAGTAAACTTGGCAAAGCATTGGTAGGAACATGTTGGCAAAGATGGCGCCATTCATTTTGTAGCCCTTCTAGATCAGTTTGAGAACATATCCCTGTACGTTATGGAAACAGATTGTCTTGGGTAGAAACAGCTTAATACAGAAAATCTGCCCACAATTAACCCTCGTGGAATGAATGACTTGATCAGGTCTGGCAGAAATATTGGGGGTCAGCACACAAACCCAAGTCCCAACCATTCATAGTAAAGTAGGGGGGTAGGGATAGCTCAGTGGTTTGAGCATTGGCCTGCTAGGGTTGTGAGTTCAATCCTTGAGGGGGCCACTTAGGGATCGGGGGCAAAAAAAAAAAGTTGGGGATTGGTCCTGCTTTGAGCAGGGGGTTGGACTAGATGACCTCCTGAGGTCCCTTCCAACCCTGATATTCTATGATTACTGACTGACTTTCTGCTTGAACTGAACTGGGGGACCCTGCACTGTGACCAACCCCAGGGGACAGACCCTTGCTGGGTGGGTTAGACAGCAGAAAGAGTGGTGGGACATCTGCCCCGGTCACTAACACCCTTTACAAGAGTAATCCTGTAAATTAAAGGTGATGATTTAAGGTCTGGCTACAAACTGCCCAGAACGGACACTGTAACATATTAACCTAAGGGCACTTTCTGTGGTTCTATGGAACTTATAAGACCCTAAAAGCCTAGGAGAATTGTGTTACCAGTTGAGAATTTAAAGAGTCACAGGCTACTATGCTGGTTTTATTTGGGACAAGTGTATTTCGCTGGAATCACCTCTGGATCAAGTGGTTCTCTGCCTCCCTGGAAAACAGAGCCTGAAATCTTCCTCCTTATATATCTTCTCAGAAGCCCAAACTAACCCTCTGCACTCAGCTACTACCACCTTTATCACTCAAAAGCTCCATCAAGATGCCTTCAGCCTACTCAAAGTGCAGGGAGCAGCCTCACTCAGCCTTCCCACTACAGCGCAGCCCGCCGTACACAGCTATGAATCAGTCACCTTCTGGACGGGCGTTTGACTTCACATATTCTCTCTTTGCATCTAGTTTCTAGCAGGGAGGAGGAGCACCTGGCCTACAGCAGCACAACATCAGCATCTTCCTTTGCTTCCTCCAGCTTGAGCTGAACTCCAATCCCCTTTTGCATCAGCCCTCCTTTCTCACTTCTGCAATCTCTCACCTGCCACAGCTGCCAGTCCCCCTTTGCTGAGGGTTAAAGGCACTGAATGCTCCGGATGCTAGATGAGAACTGCTCTTTCAGAAGGCAGACTGTCCTTTCTTCATTCAGTGCATGCTCCTTTCGCCTTCCTTCCATCACGCTTTCCTTCATCTGCACCAGTCCTCTTTGTATGTCGGGCGGGATCAGGTCTTAGCCCTAGACATGTACTCTGACACCTGGACTTCCCTGGCCCCATAGCCACCATCTGCCTTCAACATTCTTGGTTTAAACGCCCCCCCTAATCAGCTTGCTACATTTTTCCATGTGTTCAGCTTTATACCTACCAGCCTGCTAAGCTAGGCTAAGCTCTCTGACACGCCGGGCCTGACTGAATTTCAATCAAATAAAGCTTGCTTAAAAACGAACGTCCTGATATTCACAGGGCCTGAGCACATGCCATTCTTGTAGAATCCAATGGGAGCTCAGCATCTTTGTGTCAGGGCATCATCTTTCCATAGAACTCAACTGACAGCATCCCATGGCTTCCTGTTTGACCCTGCCCTCCTATACCCCAGCGCTCTGACTTCACAGAGATGGGAAAACAGGAAGCAAACTGGATGTTCAGACTAAATACAAGAGTGTTTTTAGCAACTTTTATTCAGAGCCCAGTTCTGCAGACCTGATACATGATCTCCCATTGTTCTGTTTCCCCTGCATTGATCTACAAAGTCTCTCCACCCTCCCACTCTCTGTATTGATTCACCACAGAGCTTCGGAAATTAGTTCAGCCGTTAAAGAAAATATATCCAGTTCAAATATTTAATACTGTCTTTACCAAAAAACAAAAACAAAAAAGATATTTTAAGTCGAAAGCCCAAATCCTACAGTCAGACTGGCAGGGATTTACCCGTGTGGATCTGGTTTCAGAATCTGGTCTAAACATTTAAAACTCAGGGCCTGATTCTCCCCCCTTCACTTTGGGACTGATCCAGAATTAAAGCTAATGAGGAGTTGGCCACTAGCTTCAGTGGGATCAATCCCCCTCCTGATGTACACCAGGAGTACATCAGGAGTGACTCCTCTGAAGTCAATGGAGTTACAAAGGGCAAGGGAGAGGAGGATCAGGCCCTAAGGGATGTCTATGCAGCAAAAAAAAAGACCCATGGCAGCGAGTCTCAGAGCCCAGGCCAGCTGATTCAGGCTCCTGGGGTTCACGCTGTGGGGCTAAAAACAACAGTGTAGACGTTCAGGCTCGGGCTGGAGCCTGGGATCTGAAATTTGGCAAGACGGGAGGGTCATGGAGCCCAGGCTTCAGCCCGAGCCCGAAGATCCACACTGATATTTTTAACCCCGCGGTGTGAGCCCCAGTCGGCTCTGAGAATTGCTGCTGCAGGGAGGAGTTTGTTGTGTAAATATATCCTCCGTATCTAAGCTGTATCCACACACTCCGGGCTCAAAGCCTGATCCAGCAAAGCAGTTAAGCACATGCTTAACATCAAACACACAAATAGTCCACTCACTTCAATGGGGCTATTCGTGAGTTTAAGCATGTGCATGCAAGTTTCACTGGACTGGGCTTGCGTGCTCGGCATCTTGAGGGATTGCTCCCATTTGAGTCTGAGTTTCCATTTTGGATGTGCCTAGAATGGCTGACCGTACAGCACTGCAGGCAGCACTGGTCAAAAGTGGAGGGAAAAACCGTCAAAAGTTTCCAAATCATCCTTGTCTCACTTTTCATCGTTCAAAACTTTTCATGGTTTTTTTTCCCTAACACATTTTTCCATTTTCCCTTCAGCACTGACTGCGTTCAAAATAGGAAAATGTCAAATCTGAACTTCTTTGCTCAGCTTAGTCACTGGGTGGGATATTAAACAAAACAAATTAGCAGTTACTTCAAAGCGTTAAAAACATTCCTTTAAAAAAAAACAAAACACTTTCTGATTTTGAAAATGATATATGAAAAAGTCAGCAACATTTTCGATACATCAGAAATTTAAAACAAAAACCATGGTTTTGAAAATATGGCTGTCCCAAAAAGATGTTTTTTAACAACAACAACAACAACAAAATTTCCTTTTGAGACATTTCATCCAGCTTTAGCAATAAACAATAGAGCAAAGTGCATGGGACTCAATGCAAATGCAAAGCATCCTCCCAGCATTTTTGGTGGCTGATTTGGCACTCATTTTCCTTCACATAAGATTCAGAGATCATAAGTCAGAGCGCTACACTTCTCCAGTGGGGTCTACATAAACAATTATTTTTTCTTCACTGTGATAAAACTCTCTGCTGGCATAACAGAAACATACATACACACACAATATTGCAAGACTGAGACCATCTTGGAGCTTAAGACTATTTAAAAAAAAATACTGGCACAAAATTTAATAAAATAAAATTTTAACAAATAATAATTAAAAAAATCTTGGTCCCTCCTAAAAAAAAAATCTGTCTTTTGTGTAACAGAAAAATAACCGACAGAAAAGCAAAGGAACAAGAACTGTTCTTGTTTTTTCCTATGTCATCCCCTCCCACAAAACAGGAAGTTCCACCTTCCCTTTGCCCCTCCCATCAATAAAAGAACCAATCGCATAATCCTTAGGAGTCTTGTCACTTCCTGAATTGTCAGTTTGTTGCGCTGGTAACACAGTAATCAAGGGGATCTTTTCATTAATAATGTTTCCAGATGGTATGAGATGGGAAGGGTTTATTTTAATTTTTTTTTAAGTGAGCTATATTTTTCTGGCTTCCTTAAAACTAAGAAATTCACCCTCAAAAACCTCTCAGAGAACTTTCAGATAAAAAGTTCCATCTTTCTTCTCCCAACCAAACATTGTCAGATTCAGCCAAAAGCTTGACTTTGCCCACCCTCCTCTCCCCATCAAAAATGTCAAATTTGAGTTGCTCTTGAAAAAATATAGATAGATATTTAACTGCAAAAAAAAAATTTTTTTTTAAGGTCTTGTTGAATCTCCAGACCGACACGACACAACCTTCCACACAGTCTGGCTGGTCCGATTCACTCATCGGCATCGGGTTTGACGTCCAGCATGGCATGGAGTTCCTCGGGCGTGTAGCCCAGAAGGCTCTGCAGGTCGCAGACGAAACGGTACACGTAGCGCTTGCCGGCCGTCTTGTGGATGATGTTCTTGTCATAGTAGTAGCGAAGCCCACGGCTCAGCTTCTCGTAGTTCATCTTGGGCTTGTTTTTCCTCTTGCCCCATCGCCTGGCAACCTGGAAGAGGAGAACAAAGGTGAAGAAGGGCTCATAGATTAAGTGTAGATATTAAAAATAAGTCTCTTCCTCCTGGCTTGGCTGGGTGATAAAGGGCTGGGAGTCCTGCCGCTGGGAGAGCTAATGGTGATAAGCTTTTTCTCCCTCTCATCATGAAAAATGGACTCCGGGAGGAGTTGAGTGTCAGGATTTGCAGAGGGCCAGCAGATCAATCCCTCCTGGGCTGGTGAAACAGCACCCAGGGACTCTGCTGGGGGATCATAAAGTGGAATCAGATGAAGACAGGAGATGGGGAAGGGGATAATTTTAAGCTCTTTGGGGCAGTGACTGTCTTTTTGTGCGTACAGCACCTAGCATGCTTGGGGCCTGGTCCACGGCTGGTGGCCTCTAGAGCTGTGCAAATAACATCAAGGGGAAATAGTGTCGGGTAAAACTGAAAACAATTTTTTTCAACATTTTTGGCAAATCAAGAAAAAATGTTTTGGCTCCAACTAAACTTTTTTTTTCTTTTACAACGTTGCAATATTTTGTTTCAATTTCAACCATTTCAACCATTTTTGACTGTTTTTTTAAATACAATTAAAGGAAATTTTGAACTGAAAAATGGAAACGCTTTATTCGTCTCAGAATTATCTTTCCTCCTGACAGAAACGATTGGGCAAAAATGACACAAAGTGGCGATGCCTTTTGTTGTTGCTGAATTTTCATTTTTCACCAAAAAACCCCAACTTTGGTATGAAATATTTCACCTCGCTTCTAGATGCCACTGCAATACAATTCATAATTGCTCATTAATAATCAGACTTTCATGGGCACTCTAAACCATTGAGGGAGTGACACCCTACTACCTTGTTCCACCCCCCCCCCCCCTACACACACACACACACACACACACACAGGATCATACTGACAGGACTTGTAGCATCTCAGCCATGAAGAGAGAGGACTTAGGTTATTCTCCTAAGCATTTTCAATGGTCTCTGATCAGTTATAATGGGCCATACCTCGTCTGGGTCCGAGAGCTTGAATTCCCAGCCATCGCCTGTCCAGCTGATGAAGGATTGGCAGGACTTGTCGGTGAGCAGCTCCAGCAGGAACTGCCACAGCTGGATGGGTCCACTGCCTAGGAATGCAAAGAAGCCACAAGTTGTTAAAACCAGGTGAGCCAGGAATGAAACCGATGCCGATTTCTTTCCATCCATCCTCCTCCATGGGAAGAGGCACGCAAGCAGATGGATACAAAATGTGTTGGCTGTTTGTTAGGACAGAGAGCACTGGGACCTATGACTCTGGTTCAGTTATATGCTCCACCCCTGACTCGGATGCCTTCAACTCCCTTTCTAAACTCCGTGGATGCACTTGAGGCCTTCTTAGACTTCGGATTCCTTGAGGCGAGGCCTATGATTTCCTCTGTGTTTATACATTGTGCTTAGCACACTGGGAGCGTGATCCGGGATGGGATCTTTGAGTGCAACCTTAATATCAGTTATTATTAATATTAATAGGTGGTGTTCACTGTATACAAAAACTGACATCTCAGGGGCCTACAGTAGCAGTCCAAGTGAAGATCTGAGCTGAACTGGCAGTTTGAGAGTTAACTTGTACAGGTAAAGCTGTTTCCTACTGCAGTCCGAGTGGAATGTTCAACCACTGGAATGTTTCACCTCAGTCTAAGTTACGTAAAGAGGATTATTTCTTGGCATTAAATAGGGAGGAATCATTTTTCTGCCACCGAAGAGCTGTCTTCGCTTACATGCCAAAAAGCTCCCAGCCACTGCTCGAACTCCTACACTATCACACGCCGCCTTCTGACCTTCGCATTCTGCTTCATGGCTGTGCACTGAGATGTGATAAAGGGGACATAGGTATGAAAATTATTTGGCCTCTCTCCAGGACATGTTGCTGCAGGAACCACCTACATAAACTCGCAGAGAACAAGAGGCAACTCAGTGCAGCTGGTACAGCTATTGCTGCAAGGAATAGGGTTGGCTGGGCAGGTGGGCACCTGGGAAGCAGGAAGGCATTTCTGATGAGCGCTGTAATAACATAACAGAATGGAGGGTAGGCAGAAGGTGGTCTCACAGGTTAGCCTCTTGAATAATTCCAAGACTTAGAACTAGAGCCTCTGCGAGATTGGAGTGTGCAGGCTGACACGAGGGTCTTCTGTACTAAAGGTGCTTGTATATTTTCCAGCAGCGTCCTAGAACATTGCAAATAGAATCCCTCCTGGCCATGACATCCTGAAATCAGCTGGGCCTGAATCCCTTTGCACACTGTGCAGCTTGGAGTCAGCAGAAGAGGAGAGCTTGCAATGTCCAACCAACTCCTAGCTGGCCAGAAGCAAGTTCCCCGGGTGATTGTTCTCATGATGTATCATCATGGATACGGAGGTGAAGGGTCTGTGGGTGAAGCCTCCCTTGTTATATACATTTGAGTCATAAAAAGCTATTTGTTTTGCAGCTCCATTGCAAGTACCATATGGGTGCTAATTTCGGCCATCGGCTATTTGTCAAGAAACGGCAATGCACGCATGCATCTGCTGTCAAAACCCTCCCAGTGATCATCTTGTGAACTTTCCTGTGCTTTTAGTCCCAGCTGGCACTGTGTGGTGTCCACTTGTCTGCAGTGTGCAAGTTGGTGGTTTTAAATCCGAACCGTCTCTTGCTGACTAACTTTTTCCGTCTGTGTCAGGAATAACGATTCTGGGAGGAGAACACCCTTCATCTGATCAGCTGAAAACAAACAAGTTGTTTCTCTACAGCAATCAGATGCCCAGGGATGCCAAATTCTCCTTGCCCCCAGAACGGATTTTCTCTAGGGGGCCTCAGCTGTACTTGGCTGAGGCTGGACAATTAATGTAAAGGCACTGTACTCCCTGTCTATCTCCATTGTATCTTACCATGCCTCAGGGCATCTGATTCCTACGTGCAGGGATGGCACTTCAATTTAGGCGTAGGGTGCCAGGATTTGGGGGGGCGGCATTTTGCCGCCCTCGGCGGCGGGGGGGGGTCCTTCCGCGCTCCAAGTCTTCGGCGGCAATTCTGCGGCGGGTCTTTCACTCGCTCCAGGACCCGCCACCGAAGTGCCCCGAAGACCTGGAGCGCGGAAGGACACCCCCACCGCCGCAGAATTGCCAATGACGAAGGACCCCCGCCTAGGGTGCCAAAAACCCTGGCGCCGCTCCTGCCTACGTGCTTAAGCAGGCTTACGCAAGGTACATAGCACATTGCCCTGAGAGATTGTGACTTTACACTCTTTCCAGTAAGGCTTTCACTCGATCAGTCATATGCTGATTGACTCCTAAATACTGATCTCTTCTTTTCACTCATGTCCCAGCCAAAGCCAAAATGGATGCCCTCAAGCCAAAACCTGTCTGATTAGCACCTTTCATGTGGGGCCACACCTAGAACACGGTGTTCAGCTTTGGGCAACGTACTTCCAGCAAGATAGTGACACATCTAAGAGGAGTTCAGAAAAGGGCAAACGAAAATGATCCAGGGAATGACTTACAAGAAAAGAATTAAATATATAAAGCTGGGTTAGGCAACAGCTGATGTGAGGGAAAGGAGAACAGACTGATAATGGCAATGGGTATAAGCCTGAGCTGGCAGTAGGGGTGGCTAATGGAACATTGGGATGAAGTGACTTGATGACAAATCACACTGCACGTCAGGATAAAATTCCTGCTGGTGGGAATCAGAGGATGCGGAACAATCTGCCAAGGGATGTGATGGATGATGTCCTATTGCTTTTGGAGTCAGAGATTCCAAGGCCAGAAGGGACCATTGTGATCATCTAGTCTGACCTCCTGTATAACACAGGCCAGAGAACTGCCCCCAAAGAATTCCTGCTGGAACAAATGCAGATCTTTTAGAAGGAACATCCAAATTTTGATTTAAAAATTGCCAGTGATGGGGACATTTAAAACTATTGGGAACTAGACAAACCGCTAGTAGAGAGGGAACCCTCCTGCCTGGTGAAGGGACAGACTAAATGGGACCTAGTGTCTCTTTTCTGGCTCTAGAGTGCTGATCTCACTGCAGTCCCATCTTGGTGAAACCCCAGTGACTTCAGTGGAGCTACTCCTGATTTACTAAGGTGTGAGACCACATGGGGCCATAGGAACACAGGGTAGGTACGCTGCAAAAAACTACCATGCAGCCAGTCTCAGAGCCCAGGTCTACAGACTCTGACTCACGCTCCGGCACCTCTGTCTGAAGCTCAGGAGCTGAGACCCACCCCACATAGCAATTGACAGAACTCAAGCTCCAACCTGAATAGGAACGTCTACACTGCTATTCTGAGCACCTTAGCGTGAACCTTGTGAACCCAAGCCTGGGCTCAGAGAGCTGCTGCTGTGGGGATTTTTTGTTAGTTTGTTTGCAGCGTAGATGTCCCCTGATAGAGTCCTGACTATCCGCTAGCTAATACCTGCTCCTGTCTTTTTCACTCCATGCATCTGATGAAGTGGGCTGCCCACGAAAGCTTATGCCCGAATAAATGTGTCAGTCTCTAAGGTGCCACAAGGACTCCTCGTTGTTTTTTCTGAGACTCTTGGCTATCAGTGCATTGATATGCAAACCAAATCGGGTTCATAGTATCTATTTTACCCCAGATATGAACAAGAGAGAGACTTACATTCTGCAGGGAAATATGTGAGCAAACTGTCCACGGTGTGGCTTTGCCAAATATCGGCTCAGAGGATTTTGTTACACACTGTCTATATTTGGTAGGGATTGAGCTGCAACCACACTTCCCAAATCGCTACACTGGGGCAGCTCAGACAGGGACTTTGCAGTTGCCTGTATTATAATGGGTTGATCCAGATGCCCCCAAATTTGGGAGATCTCAGCTTTGCCGCTCACGCTCCTTGCTAACATTCTGAATTACAGCTCGGCGGGGTGCATAGGTAGAAGATGAATTTACCCAGCCATAGTATGGCAGCAAAAGTGAACAGATTCTAGCCCTAAATAGACAACAGAGAATTCCCCTTGTGGAGGGGGATGTCCCAATGTCAAATATACCAACTGAACCAGCTTCTGGGCCTGCCACTGTCACTGGCAAAGGGGAGATGCTGGGTGTGAAAGAGGCAAGGCAAGAGCAGGCCAGAGCAGATGCCTTTACACCAATGCTCCCGTAAAGTAAGTTAGAGCAGCCCCTTAGCTGCTCTAACTAATGTCTGGGCAGGCTGACACTGGGATGCAGAGTAAAAAGAAGACCAGTATCTCCCTATCCTGTTGATTTCCCTTAACCTTTGATGCATGTTCCAACTAATGGGAGGGGCTGTAATTAAACATTCATTGAGACAAGTGATTGCCCTGGCCTGGCACATCACCAGGTCACACCAGCTTTAACGAGCACTTTCGAGGTTTTCCAAGCTTCCAGAGAGAAATTTCTCTAACCTTAGGCCAAGGAGCCCAGTGCAGTTAGCATGTTCTCCTCGCACTCTGCTGCCAGCTGGCATGCAAAGGTGCAGGGAAGCCCAGCAATTTATCACTGTAAGCGGTGTGGAATCACATGGCACGGCATCCTGCAGGATGTTTTTTCTTTGCAGGAGGGAATGCTGTCCAATGGCTAGTGCCAAGGACTAGGAGTCCGGCTCCACGGGGTCTATTCCTAGCTGCTCATTGGAGGATCAGTAGTCTGAAAACAAACGTGTTTACTGCACGGCTAGCAAGCAGACTTCAGCTCATGCACACACGCATGCATGCACCGAGCCGTACAGAAGCATCACAGCCCTGCTGCTGCTGGGGCGACACCTTGTTTGAAATGTCAGAGTCAACAGATGCAAGAGGCAGCAGGAACTAACATACGCTGCATGTCTGAGCCTGTGCGACAGAGCACAGCTCCGGGGGACTGCCTTATCGGGCACCACCTCTCTTAGTATTTGCATCTCTTTCCTAGAGAAGATTCAATTGTTAAGGCAGAGGGCTGTGAGCACTGAGGACGTATGGCGAAAATTGGGCTGTATGTGAGTTATAGTGAGGATAGGATCTGGGATGAGCACATTGGAGAATGAGGCTCTCATCTAGTCATGGAACAGGCATTAGTAATGGGTGAGATTTTTCAAGTGCTCAAGGGAGTTAGAAGCCCAGGAGCTGGGTACCTAACTCCCCAAGGCATTTTTTAAAATCCTACCCAATAAGACGCAGCACTGACACGGGCGTTACATTTTCAAAGTGCTGGGTGGCGCAGGTAGCTAAGGAACACGTTTGTTCTCTGCGATCAGCACCTTCATCTCTCCAAGCACTCAGCACCTTATCCCTGTAGCTGCCCATCTCCCACATCTTCTGTTCCAGCCTTCATCCTTCTTCCACATCCTCGATCCATCTAGCCGAGCAGGAGGGCAGTTACCAACCAAGGCATTGGGGCCCAGATCTGGGGTAAATTGACACAGCTCCAATGATTTACACCAAGAGAGGAGCTGGCAATTGATGTTTCTAAAAGCCAATTGCCAGTGGACTATTAAGAAGAATCATTAGAAAATGAAGTAACTTCAATCCTGACTGGAAAAGACTTCCTTCCCAGTGACACAAGCAGTCTCTGAAAGTAGAGGAGCTCCCCAGCATCCCTCTGCTTCTGCCAGTCCTACAGTCCTCCCCACCCGTGGTTTCAGATTCTCAGCTGGTTTAAGTTGGTGGAGCTGTGGCCCAGATGAGACACTGGCCGAGGGCAAGGCAGAACCTCCAGCTAAGATGCATCCCTTCCCGGGAAGGCCAGACAAGTCCCATGCACTGCTGACCTCAGGCGGAATATCCCGAGACAGATATCAGCCCTTGGACACAGATGCAAATAGGGAGGGTGCAAACACAAGCTGTCTTTTGTGATGGGGTCGCTTCAAACATATCCGGGAGCTTTCAGCCATGCCCGGAGGAGGGTTCGCTGAACCCACTCATTTTCATACGAGCCCTGGAAAGATGACAACCTCACACGCACACCACCCCCAAGGCAAAGCCTCTGAATTCTGGGGCTGTCCCTTGAGTGCAGCCTGATGACCTTTGTCCCTGGGAGGGAGGGAGGGCGTGCTAAGAATAGAGCCAGTCAGAGGGGGCTCACATGCTAAATGTGACTCACAATGGCCGCCCTGTCTCGCTTCCCTCACAGTGAAGAGCATTGGGGAGCATCACGCATTAGGAATTCTCGAGCATCATGGGGAAAATATGCCTCTTAAGCCTGGTTATGAAATGCTGCCACAGTGGGAACCCTGTCTGAGCAAAGCCTCTTTATACACACGCTCCTGGGCATGCACTGCACGAGTCCTAGCCAGGTCACTTTCCCAGGTTGTCCCTCTGTTTCTGCCTTCCTATGGGGCTGCTAGGAGGTGGCTTAGAAGGGAACTTCTGTGGCCCTCAGGATTTGAGCTGTCTCGCTGCACAGAGGAGAATGTCACCTCCTGAGCAGATTCTCCCCCTATAGCCTCCCACTTGTAGCTGTACCACCTTGGCCTACAATCTCATTGGGTCTCGCCAGTTAAGCACTGCTGGGCCTAGTCATTCCAACAGGGGAAAATGCAGGTGGACGCAGAAAGAGATGCTGGTGATAAAGTAGGTGCCACTCTTCTGGACCAGCGCACAAAGAAGGAAGGAATGCTGCAGCATGGTACTATGGGGTGCTGTGCTGTTCACAGCGCTTGCTTTCCAAGGAGATGCAAAGCCCAAACCCAAGACACATGAGGCCTAAATGTCCCTGGGCCCTACTGCAAAAGAGTTTGTTAACCCCAGCCTTTAAGCCAAACTCTACCATGGTCAGTGAATTCTGCCTGCCTAAACGCCCCCTGCAGAGTGAAATGAATGTGGTATGCTTCACTTCCTGCCCTACACCGTTGCTGGTGAGCTGTTAAACAGCTGCCATAGCCCACCCCAGAGGTGGGCACATTTCAGCAGTGTCTGATGTGGTTACAAAGCCCTTTTAGATGAAAGAGTCTGTTATAACTATGAGGCATTGCTAGAAACACAGAGATCTGTGGCAACACTGGGTTTTTATTAGGACTTTAGGAAGGGGTCCTAACGGGGTCCTATTAACAGTGGGATTGAGCCCAGAGGGGCAGGCAGGCAGGCAGGACTCGACTAGGGAAACTTGCACCACTTCCCTAGTGCTTGCATGAGTACCAGATAGGGTTTAGACCAGGGCAATGCACGGTGGTAAATCACTTTGGTTCAAGCCCTCTCGTGCACTGATGCAATGAATCTACAAAGACTATTTGCACTAGTGTGGCTACATCAGTGCAACTCCCCCTCCAGGCTTTTTTCCGCCCTCCCGCCACCATCATAGACAGGCCATTACTTTACATGGTGAGGCCCTATCTGAAACATGTCACCCCGCTCCTTCTCTGGCTGATTTTCACACCCCCTCCCCCAACACCATTGTTTGAAAGAAACAAAACAAAAAACGAGAGCGGCGCACCTATTCTTTTCGCTGTGTGGTTTGTGGTTCCAACCAAACACAACAAGTGGGCATAGCAACATCTCCAAAGCAGCCTTCACTTCTGTCACGCACTGACCTTGACCTGGACCTCCTATGTCAGAGCTTCAGAGACCAGTGTAATCAGGAGGGGCCAAGGCCTGTTTGCTGGCCCTGGACAGTGGGTAGGTTTGGACAGTGGTGAGGTTGTACCTCTGCATTTCATCCCCCATATCAGCCATGGGCAGTTCTTCCCCGTCTCTCTCCCTCACCAAATTTTGCTTTGTTAGGAGCATCCTAGAGGAGTGTCAGAGATGGATCTCAGTGGCAAAGTTCAGCTCCACCTTGCCTCAAAGTTGGGTATGATCAGAGCCAGCATTTTGGTTTGGGATCATCCCTAGTTTCAAAAGAATCCAGGAAGCATCCACGGTGGAGCATGCAAGCTAGGGAGTGCCAGCCCACATGGCAGGTGGAGGATGGAGTGGGGGTACTGATGGGTCTCAGGCCTCTGTCATGAAGGTGGCACTGGGAGTCCAATGTACTATCTGTGTTCATGGCACCCAAAACCTGCTATTTCATAGTCTGATTAACTGCTCCGAGGAGTGACTAGTAAAACTATATCACTGAAGAGTCAACTCTGAAGTGCAAGGGTCATGCCGCTCGGTGGTTCGGGCTGCACACTTTTGTTTTAAAAGCTGAGCTACGGTCATGGTTGGGCAGCATTGCATAGGGCTGATTTTACTGTCATTTGCATATGTCTGGCAGGTGGCATATGGGCCACTGAACCAAGCCCGGGCCCCATCCGCCGGGTTCCACTTTAGGGTGAGAAACGGACCTCGAAAAGCCATTTGCAGTGGAAGCTAGAAGCAGGTCGTAGGGGAAACTAGGATGTAAAGTTACGCTTGAAATCATCCCTCAACAGCAGGTAAAGTTCATACTGAACCGGAATCCAAACAGGGTAGGCAATGAAACAACCACTCGCCCACAGCCGCCTGTCCCTAGGAACAGCCACTTTTTGTCTGTCCACCAGAGGCAACTGAATGCACTTATGAACTCTCATAACTGTTCCACTCCAGCTTCACAGAGATGGTCGACTTCACCCTTCTCCAGCAGCAGGGAATAGTCAAGAATGCCATATGGACTCTGACTTTTCTCCCCAAGCAACTGCACGGAATGTAGATGTCCAGGCTGTCGCATTCCATGTGGCTCCCTGAGCATCTCTTCCTGTGACTTGAGAGGAACTGAGAACAGTGCAGTTAACAGGCTTTCTGACGTTGGCTGGAGACAGCACACTTCCGCCCCCCCGCAACCCCTTCAGATCGCACCTGTCAGGCCTGTGAGTTTCAGCCGGCAGCGTGGGCGGCAGCAAGAAGAGAAGGAGTATGCAGATCTCCTAAAGAGACCCACTTTCTTCGATGCTGTCATTTCTTTCTTGTAAACCGGCAGCTGTGTTCTTTCACTTTTAAATGAAACAGGCAGTCCTTGCTCAGAAACAACAGCTTGTCCAACATGGGCCACTGGTCTTTGCAATAGGGAGTGGGATTTGCGGGGAGAGAAGAGTTTTCCGATGCATATTCTCGAGACAGTTGGGGAAGGGGGGTCTCAGGTCTGGATCTCAGCTGAGCAAAGTGGTGGGGACACTTGCAGGAGTGATTTGTTCAATGGAAATGCTTCTGCATGTATCACGGAGCTAAAGTCTCATGGGAGCCAGATAGTCCCCTGCAGTCTCATGTTAGCTGTCTTCTTCCCTGGCAGCACAGTAAAGAAGTGGCAACACTTCTGTCACTAAGAATGAAATTAAGAGCATGCATACTAGTGCCTAATTTGCATAATTGCATAATACTCTTGCATACTAATGCATGCTATTAATTAAGACCCTGTATACTATTAATTTGGGGCTATAAACACCTTAGGCACCAAGCTACCCTCTAAAGCACCTGTAACTTTTTACTCATTCGTGATGGCCTAAGACACAGGAGATCTCAGTTCAGTTCCTCATTCTACCACTGATCTGCTGTATACGTTTGGGTAAGTTGCTTCATCTTTCGGTATTGCTTCACCCTCCATGAAATGAGGGGGTAATAGTTCTGCCTTGTTTATTTAGGCTCTAAGCTCTTTGGGGCAGGAGCTGTCTTTGATCAGGTCTTTGTACAGCGACTAGCAAAACAGGGCTCTGAAATCAACTGGGTTCCAGGCACTACTACACTACAAATAATAACTCTATGGAAAGCCACAGCCAAATGTCAAGGGCTTTGCAGAGAAGCTGACGCGCTAGGCCTCGTGAAGCGAACACACCCCACGTTTCTGCTCTATGTGCTATTTTATTTGCTGGAGACCAGCCCACAGTGATGCAGGCAAGTGACCACAATGGGCAGAAGGAGGTGTGAAGTGCTAGATGGTCCCCCTGGCTAAGAGATCAGCGGCTGAAGTGGGTCAGGCTAAAGATTCCCGGCACGCATCATGGAAAAAACAGGTCACAGAAATCAGAGAGAGTTAAGAGCTAACTCATTACATTGGACCAGTGCAGGTTTATTCTTTGCACTATATTCTCCAGTGCTTTGTGTGTCCAGTTTTAAAAGCCTCAAAGGATGGAGGTTCTACTGCTTCCCTTTGGGAGACCATTCCACAGTTCTCACTCTTTGACCCGACTCGCCCGACTGTCATGGAAGAGTTGTGTCTAAATCCCCTAGACTGCTTTGAAAATCTCAGCCCTGGAACGGGCATTTGGGCACAGAGCTTTGAAAATGCCCCTCCAGGAGGTAAGAAGAGCAGTCTCAGCTGACCTAGCCATGTCCCTGTGAGTGTGGAAACAGGTTAGAAACTGAATTTTCATGAACTCTTGCGCAGTTACATTCTTCCCCCAAAGATAAGAGAATTGCATCAACCTCGCCGAGCAACCATGGCAACTTGTTAAATTAGGTCAAGATGTGGGGGCAGATAAGGCGGCTTTGAAATTCTGCTCGCTAGCTGAGTTATGAACACATCAAATGCAAGCTGGGCTTCCGCCAAAATGCACCTTCTCTACAAACTGTGCGCCTCCTAGGGCTGATACCATCGGCACGCTGCTTCTCTAGTGATAAAGCACAGCGGCACCTCCCAGTGCCATCGGCAAAGCAGGCTCTTGAGAACAAAAGCCGACCGATATTGTCAATGTCTTACATACAAAACAGGGATCGCAGCCAAAAATACCACGCGCTTGCCCAATGTGTTTGCTCAGAGGAGCTCAAAGCGCTCGGCAAACCTCAACGGAGCCTGGCTGCCTGGGTAAAGATTGTTGTGTCCATTTTACAGATTGGTGACCTGAGCCATGGAGACTGAGACCTGCTCAAGCCATTATGTGAGTCAGTGGCCAAGTAAGGAATAGAACCCAGGAGTCCTGACTGCCAGTCCCCAGCTCTAGCTGCTAGAGACCACTTCCTTACCAGAACTGGGAACAGAATCCCGGCATCTTGGCTCCCAGGTCTTCTGCTCCAGTCACTAGAAACCACTTCTCTCCCAATGCTAAGAATAGAACTCAGAAGTCCTGACTCCCACTCCACCACCCCACTTGCCCTGTTTTGCCTTTTCTGCTATTTATTATTATTTTTAAATAGGGAAGCCCTGTCTCTTCCCAGTGTGAGCTCTGGGCATTATCTCCTGGAGGGGAGGAGCTTGTGAAATACCAGCACTTTTCTGGGCTCACCACTGTCTCTATTAATTTAAAAGCTACAGCATGCAGTAAAACCAGAGGTTGCAAAGGCCCATTATAGAGATGGCCTGAACCAAAACCTCAGCTCCAAACACCCCCGCACTTTGGAAATAGCTTAATCCAGATTAGAATTTTGGAGGTTTAATTCTCCTCTGCTTTGGAGCTTGTGTTGTCACTTGCTCTTGGGCAAAGTGGTTGTATCCTGCAACTAGATCCACACGGCTGCATTTTATACCCACACTGAATTTCCTTTATCCGGGTGTAAATGAGGAGAGGAAATGCAAGGCCCCGGAGAATCAGAGATCTTTATAATCACACCTCTGGATTGACACATCCACAAACTTCATCTGCTGCAGCAGTTGTCCTACAATAATGAGGCAGGTCCAGTCCCTTACTAAACTGAGCTCTAAAGACAGCAACTCCACTAGACTGAGCAAAGGCCAATGTCCTAAAGCCGCGATTTTCAAAGTGACTGGTGATTTTGAGTGCCTCAATTTCCAGGGACCAAACTTGAGATGCTTTTAAAGAGCCTGGATTTCAGATGACAGGTGCTCAGCACTTCCCCAAAATCAAGCCCCCTTAAGGTCTGGGCACTGAAAAATGGAGGCATCCCAAATCACCAGTCACTTTGGAAAAACCTTGGGTCTGGTGTTTAGGGATTTTTTCCCCCGATTCAAAATGGCATTTGAAACATGGCAAGGGAGATTACCATAAGAGTATGCATGTTTCTTACACTAACGTGTAGCAGGCAGCATTTGGGTTGTAGTCAAGAGTGCTTTGATATGGAAATAAGTAAAGATCACACTTCTTGGAGGCATGAGTCCAAAGAGATGCTCTGGACTGGTGGTACTGCTGTGTGGAATAAAGGATCTAGCTCGTTACGGGAATTGGTGCTTTGGTTTTCTGTCAAGTGTCCATCACACGTAACAGTGAAGTGAAATGCCTGGATTTAGTTTGGGGCAGATCAGTTTCACCAATGCACGGTGCACCCAGAGCTCCTTGGGAGATACTTGGCCTTCTGTTAGGCACATGCTCTGTGTTATACACATCCTACTTATTGACAGCTGATTATGAATAGAGCTGAATGAATAACTGACTGTTTTGGTTCAGTGTGTGAACCAAAAAAATCTGAAAGAAAATTCACATTGGGTTAAACTAAATGGTTTTTTTTTTTATCTAAAATGAATGGATGGGTTTTTACCTTTCTTATTTCTGTTATTTAAAATAAATCTACCTAAATATCTGCTCCAAATGTCAAAACAAAAAAGGCAAAACATCTCATTTAGAAAATAAAACAAAATTCTGTATGCAGTGTTGTTGTACCGTGTCGGTCACAGGATATTAGAGACAAGGTGGGTGAGGGAACATTTTTTATAGGACCAACTTCTCTCTCATCAGCAGAAGCTGGTCCAATTAAAGATATTACCTCACCCACCTTGTCTCTCTAAAACAAAATTTGTTGACTTTAAAAATATATATATATATATTGGCCCAATATATTCACCGAATTTCAGCCAAATTCACAAATAGTTTTGGTCGAACAGAAACTGTATTTTTTGGAGAATAACCTATTTGTCTGAAAAACTTTGCCCGGCTCTAAATTATGAGCTTCGGAGCTGGAGAGAAACAGCACAAGCCCTTGTAACTAGGGAGAGGGCATGGTCTCAAGACCTAGCTCAAGGCAAAACTCCTACTGACTTCAGGACTCTGATGAGCAGAACAAGGACTGAGTAGAGACTTCCTTGATGCTGGGGGAGGGGAAAGGCTGCTCCCTCTGTATGGTCGGCTGACTAGGAGATTCAGTCAAGTTTCTTCAAGGAGTCTGACCATACTAGGCCTAGAGTCACACTGTATGAGCAGGCTTTGGAAAGGAACTCACATGTGAGATTCTTCCCTGACACATATTGGCCCCAACAACCCTGCTAAGTGTCCCCATTGAAGAATGCAATGGCACCGAATATGAGGAGGCAGGACATAAAGCAATGGGAGGAAACTAAGCAAAGGAAAACGTGTGCCTGATCATCAGCATAAAATGTCCTAAAACATTTGCCACTACCTGCAAAGTAACTGTACATGAAAATGGGCACTTGGGTGCCCTGTATTGCATATACCAAGACCCCCTACTGGAGGAGAAAGTATGGTCCCATACTCAGAGAACATGGGACTGGGAAACAGGAGATCTTGATTCTGTACCCAGCTCTGCCCCTAATTCAGCAACATACTTTTGTGCCTCAGTTTCCTCCATTAAATGGGGATCGGCACTAGTGCATAGGGCCATCAGGATTCCAAAGCACTTTGAGATTCCCGTGGTGAAAAGCTCTATTAGAAGTGGAAAGAATTAATTGGCTTGGGGGAAAAATAATGCCAGGGCTGTTTATGGGCCTAGTTTGTGGAAACAAATGAAGTGTATATTATGGAATGGAGCCATGATGAATGTACTGTACTATGTCACACGGCCCCTCCCACAGCTGTGTGTGTTTCACCGGTCACGTCCTATAGGGCAGTATCTAACACAGGACTGCAATACGATTCAATTGGGTTTTTTTGCACAGGTCACTTAAAAGACTCCCATTCAGTCGGCTGGGTTGATCTCTCTCTAAAATTAAAGCTATAGCAACAAACCACTTCCTTTTTACACATAGCTCCAAAAATTATCTTCCCACCTCCCCCTCATCCCCCCGCCCCCCCACAAAAAATAAAATTATCAGCCCTAAGAGGAACTGTGTGAGTGGGAGGAGATTTCTGGGAGGGTCTCACCTCAGGATCTGCTCCGAGCCTCTTGATCTTTATCTGCACATGCTATTTCTGCCTCAAGACTCCTCCAGCGCACAGCTGCCACCAGTAGGTGCACGAGGGGTCACTATTCATGAGTGGAAGGGGAACTGACGAAAGATACTGTGCTGCACCTCTTTGATCTTGGTTTCAAATAAGTTCTGAAGTCCAATCAACTTCCATTCTCCTCTACTTTTCCCCCCCTCAAACTGAAAAATCAGTACAAAGTTCAATAACAAAATCTGCTCGCCTAGATTCCGAAACAAATAAGGGCAAACTGTTCCAATATTGCAGGGGAAAAAGCCAGCCATCAACACACTTGAAAAGCTCTCCACGGATTGTGTGCATGCCCAGAGTCCCATTCTGCCAGCCTTGCTCACCGTGAGTAAGGACAGACGGAGGCTAGTATTGCTCTTGGAGTACCGTGCAACATAGCGTCAGAAAGAAGCACTTCCCGAATGTATATGGCCTAATTCTCCATTGCCATACCCCTGTTCAAAGCGAATGGCAAGTGCTAATATTCGGTGTGTATGAAAGCATAAAGGGTAAAGCCATGAAAAATCAGGCTCGTTACACCTCCATCACTCTCCATTCCCAAGGCTACAAAAGTCTGTCGCAACCTATACTCAGACTGTGCAGTGCTTCTCAAAATGCAGCTACCTCTGGGGTGGAGGGCTGCAGAGACGTTGACGGCGCACTGCATAACAGTACGGAGAGGAGAACAATTGTCCTAGATGATGATGAAAACACCTACCTTGAAAAGTAAGGGGCCTGGCTCTCCAGTGCCTTGCACATGGTGCATTCACAGCTGTGCAAAGTAAGGGTAAATCGCTATTGGACTAAGCAAGGTGGCAATTTTGCACCCGCTTTGCACAGGTATAAATGAGACCAAGACTGGCTGGCTCAAGAGACATGATGGGATAACAGGGACTCTCACCTCTAGGTCACTGCTAGGAATCTGCTCTCACAGCAATGCCCAAAAGCTATTTCCTTCCAATAGATAGTTGGAGACTGAAGTGAGACAGCCGGTGAATGGGCCCGTGTCACGACATTGGAACCCAGACTCTGGGCACCTCCAAAGTTATGGGGTATTTGGACCAGCCTCCTCCAGAGATAGGGAACTGAGGTGAAACGCAGACCCTGATGCAGGTTCTCAGAGTGCAGGGCTGAGCTCTTCTGTAGTTGGTGCCTCTCAGTCCCGCTCCTAAAGGGAGGTGTCCACATCCCAAACGCCATCACTAGGACTGGTGTGCTGGAGGCCACTCGAAGGGACCCATTCATCTCTTCCCCTATAAACCCTGCCCCACTCAGTCAGGGCTGAGACCCGTAAATGAGGGGGGATGGTTTGCTCACTGCACCTGTCCTGCGCATCGAGGCCTCCAGTCTCCAAGTCAACCAATCTCACCCCTTTCACCAGCCCCAGATTCACTTCTGAACGGAACCCAAGAGCCGTCTCAGAAAGGCTCTGCCCTGGGGCAGGTGACCCTACCTGTGTAGCCAGCGAGGGCAGCAGCAGGAATGACTGGCTTGTCCTTGTTCATGTCGGCCCGGTCTCGAACATAGTCCTTGAAGGTGCCTTTGGGCTTGTGATTGGGTAGCGCCGCGGGGTAGTCCTCAGAATCAAAGCTGTCATAGGAGGGGACGCGCTGAAGGCTCTGGAAAGACGACTGGCTGTTCCAGGACTGCGTCAGGCGGTCGCAGCTGTCGTAGCTCTCTATGCTCTCGAAGGAGTCCTGGCCCCCTAGTTTACCTGGCAAGCAGAAGGGAGAATGAGAATCACCCGGCCTGCAAGGAGGCAATTTAAATGAGAAGCACAAATCAAGGTCAGGAGAAGGACAACGCCCCAGGTGTGCACTCCATCTGCCAGCCAGGCAGACGGCAGAAGGGGCCACAGCCCTGCTAACTACATTCAGCTCCAAGCCAGACAAGACACTGCTGTTCCAGTGCACCCTTCACCTCAGAGAAAACGTTAATCAAGCATTGACCTCCATGAGGCTGGTGTATATTTTCTGTACCCATGTTACAGAGCAGGGCAATCTGAGGCACACAGAAATGACAGGACTCGCTCCAGGTCACAGAGTGAGTCACTTGTAGAGCGTCAGGAAAAGAACCCAGGAATCCGGACTCGGAGTCTCCACCCCAGAAATACCCTGAACTGTATTTGTGGCCACCTAAATTTGACCCACCTTCTGAAAGGGGATTGCTCTGGGGCTTGAAGAGAAATACACCACTAAAAACAGACAGGCAGGACCATGTGTTCCGAAGACAGGTGTGGAAGCTACAGCCACAATGCAAAGGAAAATCCTAGAGCCACACCTGCAGGATCTGGGTTTGAATCCTCTGACCTGATCATTTGTACAACACCATAGGCTTGCATGACACTTTACAAAGCCCTGGAGAGCTTCCATACAAACAGGTACGTCCATAGAGTAAATTAGGCAGTTGCACGTCCCAAATGGTATAAGCGGAGGTACGATTCATGCCCCGTGCAGAAGGCTAGCACAAGGTCCTGCTGAGCTTCATTCTCAGTTTCTTTGCTACAAGACTCTATTGCAGGAAATCATAACAGAAGCTCTTAGCACCTCAATGCCCCCAAGCACCAGTAAACCTGGGGAGTGGGGGGGAGAGATGTGGGTTGAGTATTCGAGCAACTATTTTTTCTCCTCCACGAAGGTGCTCACATCTGGGCTACACGTATGCTACTGATTGTTTTCTATACAGAGAGCAGTATATTAGGGGCCAGATCCTCGGCCAGAGTAAAGCAGGGAGCTCTGCTGAATTCAATGGAGCTATGTTGATTTACACCAGCTCAGGATTGGGTTCCCTGTATTTCAAAAAAAAGTGCAGGGGGCTAAACAGCGACCCCCAAATGCCTTCAATTGCACTCTCTGGGTTCCCTTACTCTGCCTGTTGCTCAACCTCTTTACTGACAAGCCAAGAGCGTAACAGGATCATTCAAGTTCATTAATTTCCCAAACTAGGCTAAAAACAGCTGCTAGGATTGTGTAAGAGCTCCTGAAGAAATTTCCACTGGCTGAGCTGCCTGCGGCTCAGACCCAGATAGTAAATCTCACAGGGGAAAGGAGGGCGGAATGGAGCTGGCACGCTCACCCAAATATTTGTTGTGTTCTAGTTTAAACAGCTCTTGCAGCAAGAAAAGCTTAACTAATGTGGGTGTGAAAGCCTATTGACATTTTCTTCAATGACTAATGGGCTGAGTTTTAGGACTTTAGCTCCCATTCATCCTAATGGTGTGTTGACTCTGAAACCTAATGATGATAAGCTATATGTCAATATTAATTATTTAACTTCTGTCTTGAAGGATTTCAAATTTGAGGTTCCAGTTCAGGTCCATCTCTAATTTACATTATTTTACTACACGTGACGCAGGTAACAATGACTATAATTAAGATTGGCCAACACTTTCTATTTATAATTCCTTGTTTTCGGTTGCTTAGAACTTGCCAAATTTCATCCATTTGGACTGAAAATGTCCATACTTCAGGATGATATATTTTGGGGCGAGAAAATTTCAGCAAAAATGATTCTGCATTTTCTCAGAACAGGGTTAGAGAAAAAGTGTTTTGCCCATGTTAAAAAATTCATACAACCATTTTGTTGAAATGCTCTAGCCCCTCCGTACTTTGTAGCAAGAACATGAAATTTGGCAGGGAGGTCAGGCCTTTTGTCACCTATTGAAAATCCACCTCCATTAGGTCAAGTTATGAGCCTTTGAAAAAAATCCCAGTTTGCACATGCTCAATAGAGACTTGTAGTTTGGCAGCTAAATGCTCCAAAGATTCTATCTGCCCTGAGCATGCTAAGATGGGGGGGGGGGGGGGGTCTGTGATCATGTAATTAAAGACTGTATCATAATGCATATGCACAAGAGGGCCAAATTCAGGTTGCACGGGTAGCCTTAATTCTGGCATTCCTTTGTTTTTAGGGGCTTGAATTTGCAACCTTAACACTCTTCTAATGTTGTTTTTGTATGGAATTTATAAGCTTATAACAAACTTGGGGGCCGGATACCCATTTATATGAAGTCCCCTTTTACACCACTCTGGCAGTATTAAGAGACCTTATCCCTAATATATTTACACCAACATGAGGGTGCATTTACACAATCAGAGCAGGATTTCGTGTCAACCAGAATCCGGACCATTGTGTTTCTTCAATCACAAATGAAATGTTAAGGGGTTCACTGATAGAGGCCTCTCTCTGTGATCCTCTTGCCCTAGCATTAGGTTGAGAGGCTGTTATGTCAGAAGAACGCCCTTTCTTTGAGGCTTGTGGGGCCTGTAGGCCAGTATAAGATTGAGTCATGATAGTGAAAGTCTTTCAATAAGAATTACCAAGATGCCTGCTTTTAACGTTCAAGAGAAGAGAAGGAACCAAATTAGAAGCTGATCGTCAAAAACAGCCCTTGCAAAAGGGCTTGCCTAAAATTGCAACACAGCTGCCCCTGGGCTCGCCACATCTGCCTAATTTGCCTGTGTTATATAAATGTTTAACCAGCAGAAGTCGTTTTTTAAAAAAAATAACCCTCCCAAACAACCTTTCCCCAGCTTGGAAATTAAAAAAAGAAAAGAAAAGAAGAGAATGAAAATAGCCCCGTTAGTGTAACATACATGTGAGTCCAATGAGTGGAGGCATGATGCTGGGCTTGGCAAAGCAGCTTAATTTTTCACAAACATCCAACCCGTGGCATTTTTCAGTTCTTGTTCCACATTAAAAAATTGAACAGATGTAACATTGGCCATCAAGACCAACTCGTATCGACACTGGCATTCTGATAGGTATTGGGAGATACCTGGGTTCTGCTCAGTGTGCGATCTCTGGTAGGTCATGTTGCTGCTGTGTGCCTCAGTTTCTCCATCTGTAAAATCAGGATAATGATCCCCTCCTTTGCAAATGGCTTTGTGCTCTATGGATGATGCCCACTCCTTGCATAGGACTTAGATCCTCAGCTGGTGTAAATCAGTGTAGCTGCTTTGACTTCAGTGAAGCCAAATCCACTCAAACCAGTGCAGGATCTGGTTCTGTGTGTTTAGAGTTAAGTAATGTTACCCTAGAAAAGCATCTGGTCTTGGTATTTAGGACACAGGAGTTCCGGGTTCTATTCCTGGCTCTGCTATTGACCTCATGTTGAACGGAAACAGGCCAGTACCCTTCTCTCGGACTCAGTTAACCCACCTCTAAAATGGGGATAACACCACTCACCTCACACTGGAGCAGTGAAGATCAATTCATTGGGCCAGATTCTCAGCTAGTATAAACTGCAGTAGTGCCATTGAAATCAAAGGGAAGGCAGTGCTACCTAGCAGATAGAGGACTGGACTGGAACTCAGAAGACCTAGGTTCCATTCCTGGCCCTGCCGCTGGTCTGTTGGGTGACTTAGAGCAAGTCACCTCACCGCTCTGTGCCTCAGTTTCCCCAGCTGTAAAATGACATGGGCCTCCTTTGTAAAGCGCTTTGAGATCTACTATTCATTATTATTATTTTACACCTGCTGAGGCTTTGGGACGTTATATGTAACCCTTGGCTAACACCGTGGAACTAGTTATGGGGCACTGATGGTTTCTTTGCCTGTGACTCTTGAAAAGGAACATCCAGGGTAGAGGGGACCCTCGTGCGTGTACAGGAGAAGTGAGGGCAGTGGAAAACCAAGCAGAGACTTTGGAGATGCCAGGCCCTTACCTCGACTGGTGCGCCCCATGCACATGTTATCTGGCGTTACAACTTCCTGCTTGATCGTGAAGTAATCTGTCTGCAGGGAGTCCGTCTGGACAGGGTCACGCAGGATGACCGACGGGTAGTCATTCTCGTACTTGAGGGAGAAGAGCTCCTCTGAGCTGATTGGATGGAGGGTCTGGTAGGACTCGGTGATAAAGCTGGGCTCAGAGAACTCTGACGGAGGCACGCACTGTGCATGCTCAATGCCATAACCTGCAGGTGGAACAATTGGGTGAGTTAGTGTTAGCTATTGACCAAAAAGACAATGACTCAAAGCTAAACAGACCACTGCTGTTTCTACCTCTCGTCTCCTGTAACATGCTGATATTGTGAGATCTTTGGGTCTATTTTTAGTAAGTATTATCTGGATGTACAGCACCTACCACAAAGGCACCCTGATTTCAGTTGGGGCTGCAAAGTGCTACCACAGTACAAATAATAAATAGTAATAAGAAGAACTCCCGTTGTCTTCAGTGGACACCAGATTGGGCCATAAGCAAATAGGAGCAACCTCAGAGTTGTTATGGGAGGAAGGGTTGGATAAACCACCAGGGGGAGGCTCCCAGCAGTTTCCCCAGGAAATGGAGTATGAAAAGGAGGAGGAGGGTCCTTGACATCACAGTGGAGCTGGATGCCAATTGACATGGCAGACATGGCGGTTGCTCACCTTCACAATCACTAGGAGAGAATGTGTGTCATCATTAGGTTCCAGAGTAAACATCACGTTAGGATAATTGGGAGCAGTGGGACTCACGCAAGGGTTGCACTGCTGTTCTATGCAGCATGCTGGAGTAGGATTAGCACTTCCTTCCTTCCTTCCTAAAAAGCAGTGGCAGCCCGGAGAATCCCCCCTCTAGAATGACATCTCCCTGCTCTACACTTATTCTCCTTCAACCACTTTTAGATGAAATCTGCTGTTTACACACCAAAACCAAGATTTCCTCTCACTGCTGGCCCAGCAAGCTTCACCTGGCATCAAAGCCAAGCGAGTTGCTTTCTGCTCCAACCCTCCCCGCTGACCAGAGAGAGTGTGGAATCCAAATTTAGCTGATAATTCTGTCGATAGTGCATAAAGCACAATAGAACCTTCCCTTGCTGTATGGGCTCTGAAGGGCTGATGCTGGGGGTTGGATCATGCCAGATCAAGGACCCAGCACTTTCCCTGGATGACTGCCATCTGGTGCTCCAGAATCTAAACCTTCATGTAAATGATTTTAAGGTCCACATTTTCAAAAATGCCTGGATTTTGAGGTAGCTGATTTGAGACACTGTGGGCCTGTTTTTCAGAAATGCTAAGAACCCACAACTCTACTCAAAATCAGTGGGAGGGCAGATGCTCTGCAAGTCAGGTCCTAAGGGTCTCAGATTGATTGCCCAAAATCCGGGGAACAAAAAGTGGAGACCACTTCTAAAAATGTAAGCTTAAGTCTTTAGACTGATGAAGTGATGTCTGTCTGAGAATGCAGACCGTCTGAAGCAGCAGCTTGAAAATGTGCACTTCTCCGGGTCATCCTCAGTGAACGTTAACTCTGAAGCCTAATGATGACCCCCAACATTCACTATCTTTCTGATGATCAAAGGACACAAGACAGAAGAGGGATAATCATACTATGAAAGCTGCACATTCTGCCATGACTGGGGCAGTAATCTGTCAGCGCACAAATCAGGTGGGGCTCAGAAGACTGAGAAAAGAGATAACCCTAGAACAACTGTCACTTTTCTAACCACTTCCAGCTATTTTAAATAGGCTAGTGGCCAGCTCACTGTAAGACAGATGCAATCACGTTAATACGCTGGACTATTTGAAGGAAAAGAGGAGCAGCTTTGGGAAAAAGGGGCTCAGACTTACTAATGAAGTAGTCCGATGTATAGCGGGATTCTGGGTATGCGGGGTTCACTCCGTTAGCTGAGTATGGCTTTATCTCATCTAAAAGAAGAAAGGGACGTTAAAGAAACAAGCTCATAGGAATCTCACCTTTGCTGAAACTCTGTTACATATGGAAGTCAGAATTTCCAAAAGCATTCAGGTTCCATTTAACCTGGGATTTTCAAAGGCTCAGAAGCAAGTTAGGTGTCCAAATCCCTTTGAACTGAGTGCCTAACTCCCTTAGGTTCTTTGGAAAAATCTAGCCATAGGCCCCAATGAGTAGCCTGATTTCTGACAGTGCAGAATAGGATTCCGATCTCAGCCGGAAGCTCTAGGCACTATTGAAATGTTATTAATTACTTGGTGAAAGCCCGTGTAGTTGTACAGGTGATATGGATCACGTGTAAAAGAGCTGAAGACTGAACCTGGTGATATTCAGAACAAAAAGAGCTCTCAACCAGGCTTCACACTGGCTCAACGATTGTCGCTCTGAAGCTTAAAATAAGTCATCTTGCTATATAGATCATTATTATATGTTAATTGTTTTGTTTCCATTAATTTTGGCTCCTTTTCATTCTTTGGCCTTTTTTTTTTTTTTAAATGAAAAGCAGGGACACATTGTTCCAGAAAATTTTCCTCAGTTTTCAACCAGCTTTAGTTGTGTGTGTATGCCCAAAACACGCCTGTGTTTTGGGCATACACCCCTCTGCTGCTCCTGCCCCGCTCATGTGCAAAGGAAAAAGTGCAAGGCACAGAAGACGCTGTTCCTACATTCATTAGACATTGCTGCAGACCCACCAACGTACTCCTACTGAATACTCTTCGGCGTCTGTAAGGTAGCACCTCAGAGTTACAAACACCAGAGTCACGAACTGACCGTCAACCACACATCTCATTTGGAAACAGAAGTACGCAATCAGGCAGCAGCAGAGACAAAACAAAAGACAAAAAAAAAGAGCAAATACAGTATAGTACTGTGTTAAAGGTAAACTCCTAAAACAATAAAGGGAAAGCAGCATTTTTCTTCTGCATAGTAAAGTTTCAAAGCTGTATTAAGTCAATGTCCAGTTGTAAACTTTTGAAAGAACCACCATAATGGTTGTTCAGAGTTACAAACAGTTCAGAGTTAAGAACAACCTTCATTCCCAAGGGGTTCGGAACTCGGAGGTTCTACTGTATGTACAGCGCCTAGCACAATGGGGCCTGATCTTGGATATTAATTAATAATAACTGTACACTCAATACACATCTCATTTCCCCCCTTTCCATCCATTACATCAGTGCTTTCCCATGCGGAAGCTGATTTTGTCTTCCCAGTTTGGAAGCAGCACAGTGTCTGCTTTGGCTCGTGTTGTTCCCACCTCGCTCACTGCAGGAGCAGCTGCAGAGTGCCCAGCACATGGACAGACACAGGGCAATGGGACATTACAAAGGGCAACAAAACTAAAAGCACGAATTGCTTTCCCTGTGTTTATTTCTGCTGAGGCTGGAGAAAAATAACCAAAGATAATGCACGTTCACTCGAAGGAGGCTAATTTTGGCCTCCTCTCCTGGGACTGCAGGGTGGAAAATAGTCTCAAACAAAGGAAGGTTTTGTGGAGAGAGATCTAATCCCAAGTGCGCTTCCCCCCATCCCCCCACGGAGTCTGCCAAGCGGCAGGGTGGGTGACCACAGGGAAAGGGTGGGACTAGGTTAAAAAGGGCAACTTTCAGCTAGGTTTACAGTCATGCAGAGGGCACTGATGGCTGCTGGTAAATGGGAGTTATTTTAGGAAGAAATCTGGAAAAATACGACGGCAAACACCCAAATACATGAAGGAAAAGTCGCCCAGCTGCTGCCATTTTTATACCTTGTGCAGCCTGTGGTAGGTGAGTCACTCGCTCTGAAAGAGCTAACAGGAGAGGCATGTTAATAAGAGGGATCGGGAGGTTGCCGTGTGTCCTCATGTGACCTAATGCTTCTGGGTGGTTTAGTGAAGGTGAAGCTACGTGCTTTGGGTCTCACAGACAAGGCCCCAGTCCTGCTCCTGCTGACGAAAATGGCCAGCTACTCTTGGGAATGAAGGGCTGATGATTAAGACACTAGATTAAGGTTCAAGAAACGTTCGCTCAATTCCCAGCTCGGCCAATGCACAATGGGTAATTTGCTCCATCGCTCTGTGCCTCAATTTCCCATCTGTAAAAAGCAACAGAGGGTCCTGTGGCACCTTTAAGACTAACAGAAGTATTGGGACCATAAGCTTTCGTGGGTAAGAACCTCACTTCTTCAGATGCAAGTAATGGAAATCTCCAGAGGCAGGTATAAATCAGTATGGAGATAACGAGGTTAGTTCAATCAGGGAGGGTGAGGTGCACAGATAGAAAAATCTGTCTTGCCCATTTACATTTTAAAATCTAGCAGAGATTTTGTGTTTGTACAGCACCTAGCACAATGGAGCCCTGATTTGGGGCAGAGCTTCTGGGTGGCATTATAATGTGAATAATAAGGATCCTTCCCATTGACTGTATTAGGAGCAGGAGCAGGCCCTGTCTTCCCAGTTTGGAAGTCACAAGGTTTCTGCCCTTTTTATTATTCAGAAGTACTTTTCAGCCAAGGATCACAAAGTGATTTACAGACATTCTCCTGGGCCTCTGAGAGGCAGGCAGATAACCATGTTTCACAGACAGGGACTGAGGCATGAAGGCTCTATAGGATTTGCACAAGGTGACACAGCATGTGTGGAGAACAGCTGGAAATAGAACCCAGGCATCCTGAGTCGCAGGCCCTCGCCCGGAGGATAAGATGGACAGAACTGCATCTTTATTCTTGTCCTCACACTCTTGCAGGAGAAACAGCCAGTGCTGAATCCAGGGCCTGGCCTGTAAAAAGGCTTTTAGTTTTCTTCTAAGGGCATCTATCTACCTAGGTAATTACATGACCTTCATTACCGCAGAGTCTGAGCACCTACACATATCATAGATTTAACCTCACAACCCCTCCCCGTGAGATAGGAAAGCGTTCTCCATATTTTACAGCGGGGGAAACTGAGGCATAGAATGCCATATCCTCAAAGGTATTTAGGCACCTAGCTCCCACCGAAATCAATTCCCAGCTCTGGTACAGATTCCGTTGGGTATGTCACTTTGGCCCAGATGCTCAAAGGGAAATTAATGGGAGTTAGACACTTAAATACCTCAGCCCAAGTGACTTGCCCCAGGGAGTTGGCAGAAGAGCTGAGAATCGAAACCACATCTCCTGAGTGCCAACTGAGTGCCTTAACCACAAGGCCATCCCGCTACCGTGGGTGACTTTACCAAGCGCTCAATAAAAACTAACGGAAAAAGAAAAGAACTGAAAAGATGCTGGAGCCAAACAAGGAGCAGAAAAACACAGGTTGCTGCAGCAACCATGCACACCCGTGTTTACCTTCGCAAACCACTGGTGACAGTAAAATTAGCAATCAGTAATTAACCTCCATTTGACAATGCGTTTCTTGGACAGCACAAAATCCCCCTCCTCTCCAAGCCACCGAAGTCAGATTACTGGCAAGGGCAGGCGGTGGATGCAATGGATATGGATACATAATGCAATGGAAGCCTGGGCTATGGAACAGCCCTAGGAAGAACTAGATGCTGTATCACGGGGTCGAGAGTGGGCTACAGCCTGTTTTAATTTGCTCAGTGCCCCTGCGTTTTCTGGGCCCTTCGCCGTGTGTTAGCAATTCCTTGGTAGCACAGTAGGGAGAACGTCGCAAGGTAGTCTCAAGATCTCCACTGATTCAAACTGGGGCAGCTGCTCCTTTAAATTCTCAGTGAAGGAGCAGTATCTTCACAGGGTCCTAAAACCCACCATCTTTCCCCACTTGCTCCAGACCTTTAGCCCCCATTCAGCACATGCCAGATCCAACGCCCATTCCACTGACTTCCGTGGGCCATAAATCTTGAGGAAATTAATGAGATTACAGCAGATGCTTAGAGTCAAGCATGTGCTTTAGTACTTTCCTGAATTGGATGTGCCTGCTGCCACTATTCGTGTCTCAATTACACAGCCCAGGCTCCTCCTGTCATTAGGTAGCTCTGTCACTCCAAGATAGCAGATCAGACACTTTGCATTTCTAAAGCACTCTCCCCTCCAGAGATCGTTTATGAAAATCAAGCTCCACAAAAGGTCGTATGCATAGATAGACAGAGATCACTTCACCCACCCCCTCTGAAACGCAGCCACCTCTGGTGTGGAACACCAGCTGCTGTTTAACCACACCCAAGGAACAAAGAAAAATTGTTTCCACTTACAACTGGAAAGTTTGGGTGTGATTCAAAAGTGTTGGCCTAGCTGCTTCCATTGAAGTCAATGATTAAAATTCCCAGTGGAACCAGTTAGGCCAAGGGTGAATGCCTTGGGGGAAAAAAAAAACCTTTAATTTCTAGGAATGCAGAATGTCCCTGCCTTGCCCTGGAATTCAGCCAAGAAGCTGGCGTTAACACCCTTCCTCTTTCAAAGAGTGCCAGGAGCTCTTCACTGACCACAACTGGTCAGGCCCCTCTGCTTTATGT
This sequence comes from Trachemys scripta elegans, assembly GCF_013100865.1. NCBI lineage: Eukaryota > Metazoa > Chordata > Testudines > Emydidae > Trachemys > Trachemys scripta. The sequence continues at coordinate 5,006,086 of NC_048318.1, forward strand.
TTTATCGGAAAGACGACATCGCCAGCAGCACCCAGTGCTGACTCGGATAGGTCTACATTTGAGCAGGGCGGTGTGATTCCCAGCGTGCACAGACGTACCCAGGCTAGAGCCTAAAAACAGCCATGCATCCACAGCGGCACGGGCCACGGCGCAGGCTACCCATCTGACTATGTACCAGGGGTCCAGCAGGATTGTACTCAGGGTGACTAATGCCCGTGCTGCCATGGACATGCTGCTATTTTTAGGCACTCAGTCGAGCTGAGCTAGCCTGGGTATGTGCACACGAGCTGGGAATCACCCCTCTGCACTCAAAGGTAGACAGACCTTCAGAGGAAAGGGCATCAGCTGCATAGGGTTGCCAAGTTTCTAATCGCACAAAACCGAACACCCTGCCCCGCCCCTTCTCAAGGCCCTGCCCCTTTTCCGAGGCCCCACCCCCACTGGCTCCATCCCCCCTCCCTCCTTCACTCACTGTCCCCCACTCTCCCCCACTTTCACCAGGCTGCGGTGGGGGGTTGGGATGTGAGGGGGGGAGGGGTGAGAGCTCCAGCTGGGGGTACGGGCTCCGGAGTGAGTTGGGGATGAGGTGTTTGGGGTGCAGGAGAGGGCTCCGGGCTGGAGCAGGGAGTTGGGGGGCCGGGGGCATATGGGCTCTGGGCTGGGGTGTGGGCTCAGGGTGGGACCATAAATGAGGGGTTCAGGGTGCAGGACAGGGCTCCGGGATGGGGCAGGGTGTTGGGGTGCAGGGGTTTGAGGACTCTGGCTGGGGGGTGTGGGCTCTGAAGTGGGGCCAGGGATGAGGGGTTTGGAGTGAAGGAGGGGGATCCAGGCTGGGAGCTGGGGTCAGGGGGTGGGTGAGCTCTGGGGTGGGGCCGGGGATGAGGGGTTTGGGGTGCAGGAGGGGGCTCAGTGCTGGGACAGGGTGTTGTGGGGGTGCGAGCTCTGGGAGGAAGTTTGGGTGTGGGAGGGGACGCCGGGCTGGGGCAGGGGGTTGGGGTGCAGGAGGGGGTCTGGAGTGCGGGGTCTCGGTGGCACTTACCGTGGCTCCCAGGAAGTGGCTGGCAGGTCCCTGCAGCCCCTAGGCGTAGGGGCAGCCAGGGAGGTTCCGTGTGCTGCCCTCACACCCGCAGGCACTGTCCCCGCAGCTCCCTTTGGTCGCAGTTCCCGGCCAATGGTAGCTGCGGAGTCGGAACTCAAGGCAAAGGCAGCGCACTGAGCCTCTCTGGCCGCCCATGCACCTAGGGCTGCAAGGACCTGGTGGCCACTTCTGGGAGCCGTGCGGAGGTAGGGAAGGCAGGGACCAGACATGGCAACCCTAGCTGCATAGAACCACAAACACCACTTCCTGCGACACCTGTCTCTTCCTTAGAGGTCACCCATCCAAATATGGCCTCACTAGATTCTGTTTAGCTGAAAAGTCTGGAGGCATCACTGTGCCAGAGGTTGGTAAATTACTGAATCCTACTGCAGTCAGACCTGAAGTCGGGCTCTTGAAGGGCCTGAGATTCAGTTTGCCTATTTAATACACGCATCCAAGGCCCCTTGGTGTAGCCCATATGGTGACCCACTCAGTTACCTTTCTGTAGGATCTCCAGATGTTCCCAGAGAATATCTCCCACGAAGTCAGGCGCTAGCTCGAGGAAGCAGTCCTTGCCCAGAGCGCAGAGGGCAGCCCCATTCATGCAGAACTTCTGGAAATCCACATCCTTCAGACTGAACTCATTCACAGCCCACATCACCCAGTCCCGTACATGAGTCTCCGTCCACTGCTGGGGGTCTGCACCAAGGGGTCACGGGAGAGAGCCATTAATAATACTTCTCAGGAAGTTAATAGTCAGGGATCTACAGTGGTCACTTCACCCACCCTCTGAAATGCAGCTGCTTCTAGTGTGGAACACAGCAGCTGTTCAATCACCATGTGTTACAGATACACTACATCAGTGGGGACCAAAATATCAGTAATCCCTACAACTATACAAACTGGGGCAGTGCCCCACAGATCCCACCTGACATAAGTATAACGTACAATGGTGGGGAACATAATCAGTTTAGCTTCATCCTGTAGGGCCGAGTGTTACTTTTGTCTGTCACTGCAGAGCCTTTCTCTGCTCCTAACCCTGGCTTGAGACAAAGTTTATAACAGCCCATGTTCTCCCTACGGGCATCAGTCTTCCAGTATCTTTTTTTTTTTCATTCAAACCACAAGCACCTTGCAGGTTATGCCAAAGGACACCTGACACGTCTGCCCATAGTAAAAATTAAAGGAGCTGAAAATCTCCCATGACACAATATTCAGAGGTAGAGAGTCCCTATGCTGCCTGGAGAGGGAACTCAATTAAAGGTGTATTGCTCACTGCGGTAGATGAGAGCAAAGGTTGTCTCAGCTTCTGAATGGACAGAAATCACATAGGTCAATCTGTCAAGCAATGGAGGAAGATATCGCCTGTGTATTCCTCCAGCCAGAGAAGCCAGGGATCAAGGTGATGGCAAGAGAGATGGAATGGAAAGGAACAAGAGGTTTGGAGAAGAGGATATTTCAGATGAAGAAATGCCTCTGGTTTATCACGGTTTTGCCTGTTGCACAGGGTTCTGCCCGTTGGGCACTACTGTGCCGTACCTTTGGGGATTCCCAGACGCTGTTGCTCTTTCGTGAAGCCGCTGAAGGTGGCCTTCAGCGCCTGGGACATCATTTCTTTACTGCTCGGGGTTAGCAAAGGCACATCTGCACATTCCATATCTGAAAGAAGCAGAGGAAGAGAGAAATAAACAACTCACCGAATCTCATGCCCCACTAAGGCAGAGGATAACGGAGTTTGGAGCCACAGGAATTATACATCCAGAACTGAATCAGAAAAATAAGTGAGCCTAACAACGTGAATTTAAACCTCCTCCCAGCTGCCTTATAACTTCGCCCACCAACTCCCCAGCAGGATAGCATGTGACAACATATCACATCAATGCAGCACAGGTTGGAAGTGGTAGTTTTAACCTGGGGTCATGTCACTGTTTCAAGGATGTTCTTGGGTAAGGGACACTGCTGAGTTAGAAACAATGGGCCTGATTCTCTTTTCAAAAAAAAGAAGAACAGGAGTACTTGTGGCACCTTAGAGACTAACAAATTTATTAGAGCATAAGCTTTCGTGGACTACAGCCCACTTCTTCGGATGCATATAGAATGGAACATATATTGAGGAGATATATATACACACATACAGAGAGCATAAACAGGTGGGAGTTGTCTTACCAACTCTGAGAGGCCAATTAATTAAGAGAAAAAAAACTTTTGAAGTGATAATCAAGCTAGCCCAGTACAGACAGTTTGATAATAAGTGTGAGAATACTTACAAGGGGAGATAGAGTCAATGTTTGTAATGGCTCAGCCATTCCCAGTCCTTATTC